>NC_057809.1:310436695-310559687 GCF_018294505.1 Triticum aestivum
GGTTTGGGGAATATTATTGGCTAGTTGGCCGAAGAGCGGTTGAATCTAGGATTTGGGGGGAATTTTTGGGTGGGGGGAGGATTTTCGCACGGTGGGCGGGGGGAGTTTGGCACATGGTCGGTTTCTCCAAGTGCAGTCCCACGTGTTAGTGAAGAGGCAAGCTGAAGCGCGTTCCGTTTGCGTGAGCCGTGTGCAGGACCGAACGTGTGTGGGGTGCAATGCGACCATGACAGGGGTGCTGTGAGTGTACCTCCTTTTTTCCTTTTAAACTAGGTGCTTAGCCCCCTCAAAAAAAACGTGTTGCTTCGCGCGATCCATCGATACTACTACTAGTAATCCGGTAGTCCTGACTAAAACGGTGCGGACAGGTCTTTTCCCACGCGATATGCTAGGAGGTTGGCTTAGTTGGGTTTTTTAGGACGAGTAATGCTACACCTACGTAATCCTAGTTACGTAATTAATGTAATGTGAAACATGTGAGCTATTGATTCTAGATTGGGAGGAGGGAGGGGCCCACCACCATGAAAATTAGGGGAGGAGAGAGAGTCAATTTACGTTAACCCTTTCATAGGTTCCCGTAGATGTAGAAAGATGTGAAATGCGTGAATGTGTAGTGGACGTACTATTGGAGTGCCTAAGATAAATTGTGTATGTATAGACCCTGTGTGTTTATTTTACTTCACATGTTAGCTTTGTCTCAGTTCAATAAAAAGCAGAGTTGGTGATGATGGTGTGCCTGTCATCCTGCAATATAGGCCGTCTGATCTATATCTAACGGATAGGAAGGAAACTATGACAATTTACCCACACTCCTCTCCACATTTGCAGATAAGGCCTTCCCGCATTCATCCTTTTCTCCCACAAGATCTTGATCTTCTATGCAACACACAGGCATCATGCTAGTACTCCTACAATATACTATACTATTGTGAAAGTTCATATACACCAGCCGAGATTAATGCAAACACGACAGATTTTCATTACATTTCAAACTTTTATAGGACAGAAAAATAAAAGAAACCCGACCCTAAACCTTTTCTATGACGGCGACCGACGTCCTCCATCTGCGATCTCTATGTACGTGGGCGGGTTTCAAGACCCGTGAAGTGAAGGTGTGGTCTCTGGCGAGGAAGAGTAGAACACGGGATATGAACCGGCCAGTTGGCACACCATGCCCTGCCGCCTCCCACGCCCTAATCATCCTCGGAGGAGTCCCTGACCTCGGCGGTGCCGGACGTTGTACGGCGACAAGTAGGACGCGTGGCTGACGGTGCTCCCATCGTCCGCCGCCAGCGTGGCCACCGCTTGTGCGGCCGCGTCCGCATCTGGCTACGCCGCTATTGCATTGCGAGACGCGACTTGAGCGAGGGCGGCGACCTCAAGCTTCATCCCCGAAGACAAGCTCTCCCGCAGAGCGCTCGTTCTTGCGGTCATGGCGGATGTGGTGCCAGGTAGGAGGACGATGCGCTATGGTGTGGAGGTTAGCTGGGCGTTGCTGCTTTAAGTAGCGCATTCCAGTGAGGCCAAGCGTCCTGGTGCGTCATTAAGTCGCCGGAGTTGGTTCCTCGGGCACCAAGCCTCTTAACGACGGCATACGGATGGATGGCATGAATGCGGGCAGCTGGCGCCGGCTGGGAACGCACCGCGCGATGGCGCGAGGGACGAGGGTTTTTGGTGTGCTAGGGTAGTCAGCTGCAGTCGTGGCAACGTTGGAGATGCCCTTTGCTCACATGCGATTGACGCATGTCATTGAAAAAGAAAGATGACACGGCATGGTCTCAGGTCCTGAGGATGCAGTTGGCCGCGCTACACCACTCTGCGGACGTGTCCCGGCGCCCCGTGCATCCTCGATGAGCCGGGTGTTGGGGTGTGTTTGGATTGTGGCCAAAGTGCACCTTACCAAAATTTTGGTCATGACCCAAAGTTTGGTCTTTGTTTGGATGGTTGCCAATTTTTGGCATGCTAATGAACTCTAGCCAACTCTAGTTCATTTTTCTTGCCAATGTCGGCCAAATTATGGGCAACCAAAACCTCAACCAAAATTTTGGCTACCCAATGCTTTGATGGGGCAACCTTGGGCACAAACCAAAAATAATGTTGGTCATGCCACAGCACTAACGCCACACTCGGCATATGAAACCGACCGTGTCTAGCGACGATGAGCATGTCGCTCACCGCGGTCGCCGTGTCCAGAGGCGGTGCTGGAGCTGCGCCACGTTGTTGGCCCCCACGACCCACATGAACGGTTGCCGATGGCGAGGAGGTCGTGGGCCAGATCCTCCATTGGACTAGTCTACGCTATGTCATCCCGACAGGTGTGCCCCATGATATGTCTCCGTTGTATCTACTTCTCCAAACACTTTTGCCCTTGTTTTGGACTCTAACTTGTATGATTTGAATGGAACTAACCCGGACTGACGCTATTTTCAGCAAAATTGCCATGGAGTTGTTTTATGTGCAGAAAACAAATATTCTTGGAATGACCTGAAACTCCATGGAACATCTTAGAAAAATAATAAAAAATCCTCGCCAAAGATGAAGACCAGGGGGCCCACACCCTGTCCACGAGGCTGGGGGCGCCCCCCCTAGGGCGCGCCCCCTACCTCGTGGGCCCCCTGGATGTCCTCCGACACCAACTCCAACTCTATATATCTGCTTTCGGAGAGAAAAAAATCAGAGAGAAGAAATCATCGCGTTTTACGATATGGAGCCGCTGCCAAGCCCTAAAACCTCTCGGGAGGGCTGATCTGGAGTCCGTTCGGTGCTCCGGAGAGGGGGATTCGTCGCCGTCGTCATCATCAACCATCCTCCATCACTAATTTCATGATGCTCAGCGCCGTGCGTGAGTAATTCCATCGTAGGCTTGCTGGACAATGATGGGTTGGATGAGATTTATCATGTAATCGAGTTAGTTTTGTTAGGGTTTGATCCCTAGTATCCACTATGTTCTGAGATTGATGTTGCTATGACTTTGCTATGCTTAATGCTTGTCACTAGGGCCCGAGTGCCATGATTTCAGATCTGAACCTATTATGTTTTCATGAATATATGTGAGTTTTTGATCCTATCTTGCAAGTCTATAGTCACCTACTATGTGTTATGATCCGGCAACCCTGAAGTGACAATAATCGGGACCACTCTCGGTGATGACCATAGTTTGAGGAGTTCATGTATTCACTATGTGCTAATGCTTTGTTCCGGTTCTCTATTAAAAGGAGGTCTTAATATCCCTTAGTTTCTAATAGGACCCCACTGCCACGGGAGGGTAGGACAAAAGATGTCATGCAAGTTCTTTTCCATAAGCACGTATGACTATATACGGAATACATGCCTACATTACATTGATGAATTCGAGCTAGTTCTGTGTCACCCTATGTTATGACTGTTACATGATGAACCGCCTCCGGCATAATTATCCATCACAGATCCGGTGCCTACGAGTTTTCCATATACTGGTTTACGCTTATTTACTTTCCTGCTGCTACTGTTACAATCACTACAAAATACCAAAAACATTACTTTTGATGTCTTTACTTTTGTTGCTGCTACCACCACTATCATATTACTGTGCTACTAAACACTTTGTTGCAGATACTCAGTTTCCAGGTGTGGTTGAATTGACAACTCAGCTGCTAATACTTGAGAATATTCTTTGGCTCCCCTTGTGTCGAATCAATAACTTTGGGTTGAATACTCTACCCTCGAAAGCTGTTGCGATCGCCTATACTTGTGGGTTATCAAGACCAATTTCTGGCGCCGTTGCAGGGGAGCATAGCTCTATTCTTTGAGTCACTTGGGATTTATATCTGCTGGACACTATGAAGAACTTGAAAGATGCTAAGACAACAATTTATCCCTCAACTACGAGGGGAGGTAAGGAACTGCCATCTAGCTCTGCACTTGATTCACCTTCTGTTATGAGTAAGCTAGCGACACCTAAACCTGCTTCTGCTATTCGTTCCAATATGTCGCATGCTATTGATGATGCCACTTCTGCTATGCATGATACTTATGATGAAATTGCTTCTATGCCTGATACTACTGTGCCCCTTGGTGAATTTCTTGATGAACAAATTGCTAGGGCTAGAGAAAAAGAAATTATTGAATCTGAATACGATGATGATAGTGATGATGAAAATATGCCTGTTATCCCTGAGGGTTATGTTTTTGATAAAGAATCTTCTTTAGCTATTTTAGCTTGCAGGGATAGATATGAGCTTAAGAGGTTATTAGTTAAATGGAACAAAGAATCACTTAGAGATAAAATGAAAACCGACCCTGCTTTTGCTACTTCACCTATATGTGTTCCTGATAAGGATTATGAATTCTCTGTTGATCCTGATATAATTACTTTGGTTGAATCTGATCCGTTTTATGGCTATGAATCTGAAACTGTAGTGGCACATCTTACTAAGTTAAATGATATAGCCGCCATGTTTACTAATGATGAGAGATCGTGTTACTTTTATATACTCAAAATATTTCCATTCTCATTAAAGGGTGATGCTAAGATATGGTTTAATTCTCTTGATCCTGGTTGTGTGTGTAGTCCCCAGGATATGATTTATTACTTCTGTACTAAATATTTCCCTGCTCATAAGAAACAAGCTGCTTTGAGGGAAATATACAACTTCGTGCAAATTAAAGAAGAGAGTCTCACACAAGCTTGGGGGAGGCTTCTCAAGTTACTTAATGCTTTGCCTGATCATCCTCTTAAGAAACCTGAAATACTTGATATCTTTTATAATGGACTAACCGATGCTTCTAGAGATTACCTGGATAGTTGTGCTGGTTCTCTTTTTAGGGAAAGAACACCAGATGAAGCTGAAATTCTATTGAATAATATGTTGACAAATGAAAATAATTGGGCACCTCCTGAGCCAGCTCCTGAGCCAGCTCCTGCTCCAATTACTGAGTCTATTCCTAAACCAACTCTGAAGAAGAGAGGTGTTCTATTCCCCAGTCTCGAAGATATGCAAGAGGCAAAGAAATATATGAAAGAAAAAGGTATTAAAGCTGAAGATGTTAAGAATTTACCTCCTATTGAAGAAATACATGGTCTTAATATACCGCCTGTTGAAGAAACATATGATCTCAATTCTTTATTTATTAAAGAACCTCCTGATCCCGATATCCCGACACAGGTAGTAAAGGTAAATTCTCTCTATAAATATGATAAAGCTGAAGTCCCTCCTACTAAAATTGCTAGTCAGTGCTTGGATGAGTTTGATAACTTTATGTTTAAGCAAGATGACTTCAATGCTTATTTTGGTAGACAATTAAAAGAAAATGCTTATATGATTAGACACTTGGGTGATTATATGGCTAATATTAAAGGTGAACTTAAACTTGTTAGCAAACATGCTTCTATGGTTACCACTCAAGTAGAACAAGTACTTAAGGCTAAAAAAGAAGTGCTTGATGAAATGAATAGTAAGAAAAATGATTATGCTGTTAGAGTGGCTACTAGAACTGGCAGAATGACTCAGGAACCTTTGTATCCTGAAGGCCACCCTAAGAGAATCGAGCAAGATTCTCAAAGAAATAATATTGATGTTCCTAGTTCTTCTAAAAAGAAGAAGAAGAAAAATGATAGAACTGTGCAAACTTCTAGTGAACCTATTGCTGAACCACCTGATAATCCAAATGATATCTCTATGTCTGATGCTGAAACACAATTTGGTAATGAACATGAACCTAATGAAAATATTAATGATGATGTTCATGATGATGCTCAACCTAATAATGATAATGATGTAGAAATTGAACCTGCTGTTGATCTTGATAACCCACAATCAAAGAATCAACGTTATGATAAAAGAGACTTTGTTGCTAGGAAACATGGTAAAGAAAGGGAACCTTGGGTTCAGAAACCCATGCCTTTTCCTCCGAAACCATCCAAGAAAAAGGATGATGAGGATTTTGAGCGCTTTGCTGAAATGATTAGGCCTATCTTTTTGCGTATGCGATTAACTGATGTGCTCAAAACAAATCCTTATGCTAAATATATGAAGGATATCATTACTAATAAAAGAAAGATACCGGAAGCTGAAATTTCCACCATGCTTGCTAATTATACTTTTAAGGATGGAATACCAAAGAAACTTGGAGACCCCGGAGTACCTACTATACCTTGCTCCATTAAAAGAAATTATATTAAAACTGCTTTATGTGATCTTGGAGCCGGTGTTAGTGTTATGCCTCTCTATTTATATTGTAGACTTGACTTGAATAAGTTGACACCTACTGATATATCTTTGCAAATGGCTGATAAATCAACTGCTATACCTGTCGGTATCTATGAGGATGTGCCTGTTGTGGTTGCAAACGTTACTATTTTAACAGACTTTGTTATTCTTGATATTCTCGAGGATGATAGTATGTATATTATACTTGGAAGACCTTTTCTTAATACTGCAGGGGCTGTTATTGATTGCAACAAAGGCAATGTCACTTTTCATGTTAATGGTAATGAGCATACGATACACTTTCCGAGGAAACAACCTCAAGTTCATAGTATCAACTCCATTGGAAAAATTCCATCGATTATAATTGGAGGTTTTGAATTTCCTCCTCCTACTGTCAAAAAGAAATATGATATACTTATTACTGGGGATGTGCATATCCCCGTTGAGGTAACTTAGTGTTATTCGAAATTTCTCCGGTTTCATGATTATCGGAATGAGTTTGTTAACAAGACTTGATCAACCTTGTTAGTGGATTCTTTTTGATGAGCATGAGATGGATGAAACTAGAAGCACAAACTTCTGTACCCTCTCTATATTTTCTGTTAATTAGTAGAAACAAAGTAAAAATAGTTTTTTTCTGTCTGTTTCCTGGCTTATCCGTGCAATATAAAAATATCCCGAAAATAAAAGTCCTCAGAATGACATGCCAATTTAATATGATTTTTTCTGGAATATTTGAGGATTTGCTGTGCAAAAATTACCGCGGGAGGAGCTGCCACCTGGCCACGAGGGTGGTGGGTGCCCCCTCTAGGGCGCGCCCCCTGCCTCGTGGGCCCACGGTGGCCCTCCTCCACTTATCCCAGCACCCATCTTCTTCCGCTGTCTCACACAAACCCGAAAAACCAACTCAAGCATGAGTTCCAGCCACTTTTGTTGTGATTTTCGATCTCCTTGCTCAAGCACCTCTCGCAAAACTGCTTGGGGAGATTGTTCCTTGGTATGTGACTCCTCCATTGGTCCAGTTAGTTTTTGCTCTAGTGCTTTATTCTTTGCAAATTTGTGCTGCATAGGTGACCATGTTCTTGAGCTTGCATGTCAAATTTATATGGTTCCAAGTAGTTCTAATGCTTGATATAGGCTCTAGGCACTTGTAGGAGTAGTTGCTATCAGTTTTATTGAAGTTGGTTCACTTTTGTTTGAAGTTACTAAAAATTTCAGATTATTTCAGAAAAATAATGAGGGGACTTTTGAGGGGTTCATCGAGCCGAAGCTCAAAGGATAAACAAAATGAAGAAGCTCAGAGGCCCAAATATAAGTTGCCTCGTACCGCGGAGATCCGGCCGTGTGAATGGCCTTATGATAATTTCTTGAGAGAGGTCGGGATTTATGAGGATTTCTATTCATTGATTAAGAATGCTGGCCTCACCGACTTCGTCCGCGACCAATGTCCACAGTATCTCTTACTCACAAATACTTTTGTGCAAAACTTCTACTTTTTCCCTAAATAGTCACCTCCTTCAGTAGAGTTTCATTTATATGATGTTCTAAAGAAAATGCCATTGTCTGAATTTTGCGCAGTCTGCAACATACCTCCTGATGGTATCTTAGAGGAACCACCTCGTAAAGAGTTGGAACCATTTATTAATCTTATCTCTGTGGGAGAAACCAGGAAGGTTTCTGATGCAAGAATCACTAGCATACATTTTCCTGTGTTACGCTATTTTGCTCTATTTGCTAGTCGATGCTTGATTGGTCGTGGGAACTGTGGGAACCTTAGTGTTCCTGATATTATTATTCTGCTCCATGGTTTATACTGCGACAACACTGTCAGTATGGGCGGAATTATTGCTAGGCAGTTGAGTCTGAACCGTACTAAAGGCCCCATCTTTGGAGGCGTTTATGCTTCTCGCCTTGCTGCACACTTTAAATAGCTATTAGGCATTATGAGAAAGAAGAAAAATTGCCGCCTAATGCTTATATAGACTATAAGAGCATGATAGCCCATGATTTTCTTGTTAAGGACAAGAATGGAGAGCTCAAATATAAGTTATACTTTGATAAACATTATCCTGAAACTATTACATTGCCTGGTCCTTCTTTGTTTAATTTTGTAGGACCCTACCTCGTTACGTGGGCTGCCGTCCAAGCTTACAAGAATCCTGCACCAGCCCCAGAACAGGAACCACAAGATGAGCCTCCACGACAATCTGTTTATTCTTTGGATCCAGAGATGACTGTCATCCAGTGGCAGTCAGAGTCTTCTTCTTCACCATAGTATGATCCCAACTATTCCTCGTCGCAGTATGACCCCAGCTACACTTACGGGTATCCACCAGGCTATCCCTAGCAATAAACCAACTTAGGACAAAAGCCTAAGCTTGGGGGAGTACGTATTTCTCACCGACATTACATTTATGTTCACAGACACTCATTGCTAGATGTCGGTGCTCATACTCTTTCACTGTAATATCCATGCTAGTTTATTTTGTTTTTCCTGCTTTCTTCTTGTGTGTTTGTTAAACGTTAAGAAAAACAAAACAAAATTAGTAGTAGTTTATTTTTCTGTTGTAGTAGTAATAATTAAAAAGAAAACCCAAAAATATTTCTCGTTCTTCTTTTGCTTGTTGGGAGCTTTCCTGTGTAAATAGTTTTATGCCTTTTCTTTTCTTTGGGGGTCAGTAGGAGAAGACCATAATTAAATTGTTGAAGTGTCTCTTATATGCATTATTGTTGATTTAACCAAGAGCCTATATTGCCTTGTCTTCTCCTGTTTATTGAATGCTCGTAGATTTCAGCTTATTCCAATGCACGTGCACTCTTATTATTATTCACACCGTTCGGTCGTGCAAGTGAAAGGCAATTATGATGATATATGATGGGCTAACTGAGTGAGAAAAGCTAGTATAAACTCGACCTCTTTTGTTTTTGTAAATATGATGAGTCCCTCGTTCTTGATTCAGCTTATTATGAATAAACATGTTTGCAATGACAATTAGAGATCATAGTTGCTTGTGCCATGCTTGATTAGCTATGAGTTATAATGATTTACCTTGTGTGCCAACATGCTATTGAGATGGTTATGATGTGGTATGATGGGGTGGTATCCTCCTTTGAATGATTTAAGTGGCTTGACTTGGCACATGTTCACGCATGTAGTTGAAACAAAATCAACATGGCCTTCACGATATTTATGTTCATGGTGGATTGTATCCTACTCATGCTTGTATCCTACTCATGCTCTCTAATTGGTCGCTTCCCAGTCTTTTGCTAGCCTTCACCTGTACTAAGCGGGAATACTGCTTGTGCATCCAACCCCTTAAGCCCCAAAGTTATTCCAGATGAGTCCACTATACCTTCCTATATGCGGTATCTACCTGCCGTTCCAAGTAAATTTGTATGTGCCAAACTCTAAACCTTCAAATAAACATTCTGTTTTGTATGCTCCAATAGCTCATGTATCAACCAAGGCTGTCCTTATCTTCCGTGTTAGGCGGGTTATTCTCAAGAGGAGTGGACTCCGCTCCTCACTCACGAGAAAATGGCTGGTCACCGGGATGCCCAGTCCCATGCTTTATGCAAACTAAATCAAAATTAATTGCAAACAAAACTCCCCCTGGGACATGATGTATGTTGGAGACACTCGTTGTTTCGAGCAAGTCATGGATTGATGCTTGTTGGTGGAGGGGGAGTATAAACTTTACCATTCTATTTGGGAACCGCCTATAATGTGTTTAGCATGGAAGATATCGCCATCTCTTAGTTGCTACGTTGACAATGAAAGTATACAGCTCAAAATACAATTTATCTCTATTGCAAAACCAAGCTCTGGCACCTCTACAAATCCCTGCTTCCCTCTACGAAGGGCCTATCCATTTACTTTTATGTTGAGTCATCACCCTCTTATTAAAAATCACTAGCTGGAGAGCACAACTGTCATTTGCATTCATCACTATTAATCTATGTCGGGTGTGACTATGATTGGATCTCTTTTACCATGAATTACAATGTCTAGTCAGTCCTTGATCTTTAAAGGTGCTCTATATTTATGTTTTGCGGTCTCAGAAAGGGCTAGCGAGATACCATCTTGTTATATCATATTATGATTGTTTTGAGAAAGTGTTGTCATCCGAGATTTATTATTATGGCTTGCTAGTTGATTATGCTATTGATATGAGTAATTATGAGACCTGAGAATTATTGCAAATGTGGTTAGTTATGATCTTTGCTGAAAACTTGAATGCTGGCTTGACATAGTTACAACAACAAGAGCAAACAGAGTTTGTAAAAGTTTTTCTTTCTTTCTTTCAGTTTGTCAACTGAATTGCTTGAGGACAAGCACAGGTTTAAGCTTGGGGGAGTTGATACGTCTCCGTCGTATCTACTTTTCCAAACACTTTTGCCCTTGTTTTGGACTCTAACTTGTATGATTTGAATGGAACTAACCCGGACTGACGCTATTTTCAGCAAAATTGCCATGGAGTTGTTTTATGTGCAGAAAACAAATATTCTCGGAATGACCTGAAACTCCATGGAACATCTTAGAAAAAATAAAAATAAATCCTCGCCAAAGATGAAGACCAGGGGGCCCACACCCTGTCCACGAGGGTGGGGGGCGTGCCCTACCTCGTGGGCCCCTTGGATGTCCTCCGACACCAACTCCAACTCTATATATCTGCTTTCAGAGAGAAAAAAATCAGAGAGAAGAAATCATCGCGTTTTACGATACAGAGCCGCTGCCAAGCCCTAAAACCTCTCGGGAGGGCTGATCTGGACTCCGTTCGGGGCTCCGGAGAGGGGGATTCGTCGTCGTCGTCATCATCAACCATCCTCCATCACTAATTTCATGATGCTCAGCGCCGTGCGTGAGTAATTCCATCATAGGCTTGCTGGACGGTGATGGGTTGGATGAGATTTATCATGTAATCGAGTTAGTTTTGTTAGGGTTTGATCCCTAGTATCCACTATGTTCTGAGATTGATGTTGCTATGACTTTGCTATGCTTAATGCTTGTCACTAGGGCCCGAGTGCCATGATTTCAGATCTGAACCTATTATGTTTTCATGAATATATGTGAGTTCTTGATCCTATCTTGCAAGTCTATAGTCACCTACTATGTGTTATGATCCGGCAACCCCGAAGTGACAATAATCGGGACCACTCCCAGTGATGACCATAGTCTGAGGAGTTCATGTATTCACTATGTGCTAATGCTTTGTTCCGGTTCTCTATTAAAAGGAGGCCTTAATATCCCTTAGTTTTCGATAGGACCCCGCTGCCACGGGAGGGTAGGACAAAAGATGGCATGCAAGTTCTTTTCCATAAGCATGTATGACTATATACGGAATACATGCCTACATTACATTGATGAATTGGAGCTAGTTCTGTGTCACCCTATGTTATGACTGTTACACGATGAACCGCATCCGGCATAATTATCCATCACTGATCCGCTGCCTACGAGTTTTCCATATACTGGTTTACGCTTATTTACTTTCCTGCTGCTACTGTTACAATCACTACAAAATACCAAAAACATTACTTTTGCTGTCTTTACTTTTGTTGCTGCTACCACCACTATCATATTACTGTGCTACTAAACACTTTGCCGCAGATACTAAGTTTCCAGGTGTGGTTGAATTGACAACTCATCTGCTAATACTTGAGAATATTCTTTGGCTCCCCTTGTGTCGAATCAATAAATTTGGGTTGAATACTCTACCCTCGAAAGCTGTTGTGATCCCCTATACTTGTGGGTTATCAAGACCAATTTCTGGCGCCGTTGCCGGGGAGCATAGCTCTATTCTTTGAGTCACTTGGGATTTATATCTGCTGGACACTATGAAGAACTTGAAAGACGCTAAGACAAAAATTTATACCTCAACTACGAGGGGAGGTAAGGAACTGCCATCTAGCTCTGCACTTGATTCACCTTCTGTTATGAGTTAGCTAGCGACATTTGAACATCCTCCCACATGCCTCATTTGAACATTTCGCTGAGTATCATTCGCATGTGGGCCTAGACCATGCTTGTATTTCCAATGTTTTGTAATTTGTCCGACATGCATACAAACAAATAGTTCGTTTAAAGTTTCACTTTGCCTCCACTATGTGTCGCTTCGCGTCTTAGTTTTGACATCCCATTCGGTTCATGCCCCGACACATGTTGATGAGATTGATTGATGTTCAGAGATCAGTTGTGTGTCGTGCAAGGATATAAAGGTTTGGTCTGTTTCTATGATAGAAATGACCCGCGGGGGGTGTATGTGGGGATCAGAGGGAGTGTATTGTACGTTCATAAGTGAAACGAACGTATTGTACCCACCCTAGTCCTCTTTCAATCGATCTCTGGACCCCGAGTGGGGGCATGTGTGATACCTAAGGCAGATTCAAAATTTTGAACCGGTGATCATAGCATCCACAAATCATATATAAAGGGTATTCAATGTTCGTTCCATTTTTGAACGTACAATATACTCCCTCCTATCCTTTCTAGTTTACATATAAGTTTTGTGTGTAGTCAAAGTATCTCTACTTTGATAAAAAAAGTATCAACATTCAACAACACCCAATCAATATTGTTAGATTCGTACGTAGTCCTAGATTTGCACTCGAGATGGTTTCCAATTTGTTTTCAACCACGTGAATGTGCTGGTTCTCGCGCATGCTTTTCCTACTAGGATTTCGCCACATATAGCCAGTCCAATAGTAACTTTTTTTAAGCTCCATGTCCAATAGTACTAGTGGAGTACTGACAACATGTGTACTAGAGTATGCAGTGCTCATAGTAGTACTCCCTCCTTCCGTTTATATAGGGCCTATGTGGAGGAGAGAGATGTGAAAAAGTAAGGGGAGTGAGCTCTCATGCAAGAGCCTAGCTATATATGCATTCCTAGTTAAATACAATAAATGTGAAGAAAGAGATGGAGAGGATATGGAAAAACTACTAATACAATAGACAACCTTATAATTTTTTTGCGGGAAATAGCCAACTGTATAGCCCACACTACTGTATGAGGGCATATAATAGATGGTGGCTATAGATGACATGGCAGTTCCTTATAGCCATCTACTGGCTATATTATTAACCATGCTCTAATGCATTTTTCAAAACCGCATTTTACTATTGACAAGATTAATAGTACATGAGATGTATAATGTGAAAATTATAATATTGGAAGCTCCTTTCACATACGAATTTGACCGTATGCTTTGTGTAAGTTGTATGCCATATATTATTACTCTAACATTTGGTCAAACTTAGCCTCGAAAATCGCATTAGGCCCTGTATAGTAAATGGAAGGAGGGAGTAGTAGTGGAAGTGGATCCTCTGACGTAGTATCCCTGCCTTACCCTCCCTTTCGGTCACTTACAGGCGGACCCCATGCTTGCTAGGCCCCGCATGTCAGTTACTCAATGGGTTCGGCCACGTTAGGGGATCCTCATCCGTAGTATACTCCCTCTGTTTTATTTACTCTGCATAAAACGGAGGGAGTGGTAGTATAAATGACGCGGGCGGGGGAGGGGGAGGGACGTCAGTTTGCTCTCAACTGCGGTCCCACAAGTGAGCGAAAACGCAAGACAAAGCGTGTTCCATTCGGTGAGCGACGTGGAGGGTCCAACGTGTCGGGCTGCAATGCGAACGCGACAAGAGCGATGTACAGTCAAAAACGATTGACCGGTCGTCTCCGGAACCACTATTCACACCAGAACCTTCGTTGCTCGGCCTACGCCAGCCACTGCCCTAAAACCACACCTAATCTCCAGCCCCTTCCCCAACCTTTCGATCCCCTAGCCTGCATCAAGCGTCCCCTAGTTCGCCGAAAAGCCATGGTGCGTCGCAAGATCGCGTACTACAAGATGCTGACGCCGGAGCGCCATGCAGAAATCACGGCGGCGGTCGGCGCCACAGACCTCTGTTCCCAAGCTCGCTTTGCGGCAGGCCAATCCCCGAGTTCTCTGGAGCCAAGCTATGAGGAGGAGGAAGCTGATCCAATGTTCATGGCAGAGGTCGCGGCGCAGAAGGCCCCCGATGGGTATGAGACGATGGACGTCGACTTCATGCCGGCGTCTGAGTCCCCCATGGTGCAGGCGGACCAGCGGTTCAACCTGGCGATACTAAAGGAGGACTGGGAGGCAGAGGCTCAACTCGATGCGGAGCGCGCGCATGTCGCTACCATCGAGGCTCTCTTGCAGGCGGAACCGGATGTCGTGGATGTGAACCAGGCGGTGGAGGCTCAACTTGAGGCGAAGTGAGCAGATGTCGCTGCCATCGAGGCTCTCCTGCAGGCGGAATCAGATGTCGTGGATGTGAACCGGGCGGCGGAGGCTCAACTTGAGGCGGAGCGCGCGGATGTCGCTGCCATCGAGGCCCTCCTGGAGGCGGAACCGGACGTCCTGGACTTGAACCGGGCGGTAGAGGCTCGACTCGACGCGGAGCGCGCGGATGCCGCTGCCATCGAGGCCCTCTTGCAGGCAGAACCGGACGTCCTCGACTTGAACCGGGTGGTGCTCTCATCCGTGCAGAGCACCCGCACGCTCCGCGTGAACGAGTAGCTGGAGGCCGAGGACAACCACGGTGCGAAGACAGACGTCGGCAGCTACGGCTGGTTCACACCGGCACACAAAGACGACGAGGCCGTCTCGTTCCACGAGCAGTGATAGTTTTTCTTTATATTATTGTTTTTATGGATCTTTTGCTGTGTAAAAACATATATTGTTATGCAAGTCGCCTGACTTGGGTCAGTCTACCATTTCAGGTGGTTGGATGAATATCCTACGTCTCCTAACCCTTCTTCCTCACCTCTTCTTCTTCCCCAACAGACCACCGCACGGGCCGTACGGATACTCCCCAAGATGCGGTTGGATAAACATACTCTATGAATGAAAATTATGTGTCAGCGGTAGGATGGCTGAGCTTGGTTTTTTCACATGCGACAGCACGTGTCAGTGAGGGTGCGTTCCCTTGATTGGGTTTGCGGCGTGCAGGAGCGACTGTGTGAGGGTGCGGTGCGACCGCGACGTGCAGGAGCGACCGTGTGAGGGTTTGGTGCGACCACGACAGCCGTGCACAAGTGTACCTCCTTTTCATTTTGAAAACTTTAGGCAACCTTGGAAAAAATGTGTGGCGAAGTATGGCAATGCAAGGCCTAGACCCAAATAGGATAAGTACTACGTACAACATACTAGGAGTATTAGTGTTTAAAAAGAAAGGCGGTGTTTTCCTTCGCGGGATTAATCGATACAAATCCTCATTTCACATGTCAATTAATGTGTATTTTTTTCTCCAAAGGCCAAAGAGCTAACCATCTCACTCCTCATCGCTTGATTAATGCAGCTCCATGCACACTAACCTTCTCACTTCCGCATGCATGCAGGGGATATTAATGTCCTTGGTTGCTAGTACGAGGCAAACCCCATCAATTATTCCTTGATTAGTGTTAGCGGCCTTTTGAAAATTGTAATTTTGATATACTGGCCTTGTGTACAAAAAAATGGAGGTAGTAACTATATTTGACTTCCTTCCCCATTGCGGTGACGTCGACGGTATCTCGAACGTTGTGGTTTGGCGAAGTGCGTTCGACGGAGAACATCATTGAGGGAGACCACGGTAAGTCGTTCATAAGTGCCACCTGCAAGCCGAGACAACCACCTTATTTGCATCCAGGAAGTCCGTTGAACCAAAGGACGCGTAGTTTACACATCATAAGTTGTGAATATGCAATGGCACTAATGACGAGAGACCTCTAACTTGGTAGTGTGATGTTGTTTGCATCTTGCATATGATTTATTTCTTGTACTGCTTCACATTTGTTTAAACGCCATTTATGATGAGACACTGTTAACTTGGCAGAGCGATATTTATAACATCTTTCATATGGTTTCTACCTTCCATTGCATTGCTTCTAATTTAGTGAAATGTCTTCTGCTTAGTTTACACATCATAGTTCTGGTTATCTCTTCCGTCCTGTTTTTCGTACATATTACATCCTCCTATCATGTGGTTGTCTAACATCAAAGTTTAGTTCATCTGTATCACGCATCAATTTGTTCTGAAGAACTAAATTTTTATTCGTTTTTCTTGTCGGCTTGACTTAACATGGCACAGAAAAAGAGGAAGAAACACAGAATGGCAGGGAATGGGAACCGGAAGAATCCTGCAGATTCTGCTGGTACTGATGGTGCAATAGAAGGTCAAAGTCCAGCGGAAAATTCTACAAATAGGGTATACCATGCTACACGAGCTGCAGAAAAAGCCAAATAGAAACAAATAGCTGCCACCAAACAAGCAGAGACAGCCCTAGTTCTTGCAACACCTTCCGCAGTACTACCAGCTGCACGAGTTACTCGTGCATCAACTGAACTAGCAGCACGTTCCCAAGCTGCCTTGCCACCTGACACTACTTCCCAAGCACTCTTGACACAAGACGAGTTGGCAAGATCAGATGAACCTTGTGAGCTTCAACAGCAAGAAGGTAGTTGCCGGAGTCAAGTTACAGTTGCATGCTTCTTTATATGTAGTCTCACAGTTTGATGTACACTAACACTTCCTATGTTCGTTGTTGGACTAGCACCTAGGTGCAAGAGGAAACAAACATCAGGGATAATGCTCGATAGGTTAACTAAATCTAGAGGAGAAAGAATGAAGATCCATTTTGAGGCGGGTTTAAAAAGGCCATGTGATGCTACAGAGTCAACCAAGTTAGTATCAGAGGTAGCGGTTGCCATTAGGTGTCATGTATGTATCCTCCCAACATGGATTCACTACATGAATGACAAAGACGAAACCCAGTTCAACACCTTCCTCGACCATTTATCTGTAAGTATGGTTATGTATGGAAACTAGTAATATCGTCTTGCTCTATCCAATACTTTCTAGGTTGCTGATAATGAGACTCCCATAATTTTCAACAGATGAGGTTCAAGTTGGATAGCCAAGATGATGCAACCAGACAAGCTTGCACCCATGTTTTCAAGTCTGCTCTACGACAGTATTGGTATAACTTGAGGAAAACTCACTTTGAAGGCAAGGCTAACAGTGAACTTTCCCAAACATCTCTAGTGGAAAATATATTGGATGAAGACTGGAGGGGCCTCGTTAAACACTGGTCTGATCCGAAGTATCAGGTACATTATATATATGTGATCAGATCACATGTTGAAGTCCTATTTATGCATGTGCCACACAAATCTATCTTCTTGTAGGTGAACTATTCAAAGAACAAGGCCAACCGTACGAAAGTGAAATTCCAACAGATGATAGGATCTCGTAGCTATATTGCACACTGCGAGGCTTGATATGTCTCCAACGCATCTATAATTTTTTATTGTTCCATGCTATATTATATTCTGTTTTGGACATTATTGGGCTTTATTATACACTTTTATATTTTTTTTGGGACTAACCTATTAACCCGAGGCCCAGCCCAGAATTGTTGTTTTTTGCCTATTTTAGGGTTTCGCAGAAAAAGAATATCAGACGGAGTCCAAACGGAATGAAACCTTCGGGAACGTGATTTTCGGAACAAACATGATCCAGAGGACTTGGACCCTACGTCAAGTAGTCAACGAGGAGGGCACGAGGTAGGGGGCGCGCCTACCCCTCCCCCCCAGGCGCGCCCTCCACCCTCGTGGGCCCCATGTTGCTCCACTGACGTACTCCTTCCTCCTATATATACCTACGTACCCCCAAACTACCAGATACGGAGCAAAAACCCTAATTCCACCCCTGTAACTTTCTGTATCCACGAGATCCCATCTTGGGGCCTTTTCCAGAGCTCCGCCGAAGGGGGCATCGATCACGGAGGGCTTATACATCAACACCATAGCCTCTCCGATGAAGTGTGAGTAGTTTACTTCAGAACTACGGGTCCATAGTTATTAGCTAGATGGCTTCTTCTCTCTTTTTGGATCTCAATACAAAGTTCTCCCCCTCTCTTCTGGAGATCTATTCGATGTAATCTTCTTTTGCGGTGTGTTTGTTGAGACCGATGAATTGTGGGTTTATGATCAAGTTTATCTATGAACAATATTTGAATCTTCTCTGAATTCTTTTATGTATGATTGGTTATCTTTGCAAATCTCTTCGAATTATCAGTTTGGTTTGTCCTACTAGATTGATCTTTCTGGCAATGGGAGAAGTGCTTAGCTTTGGGTTCAATCTTGTGGTGTCCTTTCCCAGTGACAGTAGGGGCAGCAAGGCACGTATTGTATTGTTGCCATCGAGGATAACAAGATGGGGTTTATATCATATTGCATGAGTTTATCCCTCTACATCATGTCATCTTGCTTAAAGCGTTACTCTGTTCTCTTGAACTTAATACACTAGATGCATGCTGGATAGCGGTCGATGTGTGGAGTAATAGTAGTAGATGTAGGCAGGAGTCAGTCTACTCGTCTCGGACGTGATGCCTATATATATGATCATACCTAGATATTCTTATAACTATGCTCAATTCTGTCAATTGCTCAACAGTAATTTGTTCACCCACCGTAAATACTTATGCTATTGAGAGAAGCCACTAGTGAAACCTATGGCCCCCGGGTCTATCTTCCATCATATTAATCTTCCAATACTTAGTTATTTCCTTTGCCATTTATTTTACTTTGCATCTTTTATTTCTCTTTATCATAAAAATACCAAAAATATTGTCTTATGATATCTACCAGATCTCACTCTCGTAAGTGACCGTGTAGGGATTGACAACCCCTTATCATGTTGGTTGCGAGGATTTATTTGTTTGTGTAGGTGCGAGGGACTTGTGCGTGGCCTCCTACTGGATTGATACCTTGGTTCTCAAAAACTGAGGGAAATACTTACGCTACTTTGCTGCATCACCCTTTCCTCTTCAAGGGAAAACCAACGCAAGTGCTCAAGAGGTAGCAAGAATGATTTCTGGCGCCGTTGCCGGGGAGGTTCGCGCAAGACAGGTCAAGATTTGACTCCCGACAACGAGTCACTTGTGGCGCCGTTGCAAGTCAAGACATACCAAGTGGGAAAAGTTAATGTTAATGTTAATGTTAATGCCACTATTTTGGAGAAGTCATGACTTTAGTTAATGTTAATCCCACTATTTTGGAAGAGTGTCAACTTTGCATGCATGTGCATCGTGACTTTAGTTACTTGTGGCGCCGGGGAGGTTTGGAGAAGTCATGACTTTAGTTAATGTTAATCCCACTATTTTGGAAGAGTGTGAACTTTGCATGCATGTGGATCGTGTTGAAAATATTTGAAGTGATTGATATTTTGTTGAATTTGCTTATGATCCTACATGTAATTATAATGAGAGAGGA
The DNA here is from genome assembly GCF_018294505.1 of Triticum aestivum. Lineage (NCBI taxonomy): Eukaryota > Viridiplantae > Streptophyta > Magnoliopsida > Poales > Poaceae > Triticum > Triticum aestivum. The sequence goes on from NC_057809.1 coordinate 310,456,174, forward strand.
AAATATGGTGGTATAAATTTTCATGTTACTAAATTACCTCTCGTTATGTTGAGATTGTTACTGTTTCTTTCTGCTTTCTTGCATATGCTAGTTTTTGCTTGCCTTGATAATTTGTTTGCCTATAAGATGCCTATGCATAGGAATTTGTTATACTTAGATGTGTTTGTCACGTGTTTTATGATGCTCTCTTTGTGCTTCAATTCTTGTCTTTCATGTGAGCATCATTGAAATCTTATGTCTAGCTATAAGGCTTTAAAGAAAAGTGCTTGTTGGGAGACAACCCAATATTTTTACTTGCTATTATTTAATAAACAATTTATCTAGCCTCTGTTTTGATTGTGTTTTTTGTGTTTAATTAGTGTTGTGCCAAGTAGAACCGTTGGGAAGACTTGGGGAAAGTCTTTTTAATCTTGCTGTAAAAAACAGAAACTTTAGCGCTCACGAGAATTGCTGCCATTTTTATTTGGAAAGTGATATTTAGTTAATTATTTTTGCAGATGATTAATAGATAAATTCCTCACGTCCAGCAATTTATTTTAGAATTTTTGGGGTTCCAGATCTTGCGTTAGCTACAGATTACTACAGACTGTTCTGTTTTTGACAGATTCTGTTTTTCGTGTGTTGTTTGCTTATTTTGATGAATCTATGGCTAGTAAAGTAGTTTATAAACCATAGAGAAGTTGGAATACAGTAGGTTTAAAACCAATATAAATAAAGAATTAGTTCATTACAGTACCATGAAGTGGTGTTTTGTTTTCTTTCGCTAACGGAGCTCACGAGATTTTCTACTTTAAGTTTTGTGTTGTGAAGTTTTCAAGTTTTGGGTAAAAGATTTGATGGATTATGGAACAAGGAGTGGAAAGAGCCTAAGCTTGGGGATTCCCATGGCATCCCAAGATAATCTAAGGACACCTAAAATCCAAAGCTTGGGGATGCCCCGGAAGGCATCCCCTCTTTCGTCTACTTCCATCGGTAACTTTACTTGGAGCTATATTTTTATTTAACACATGATATGTGTTTTGCTTGGAGCGTCTTGTATTATTTGAGTCTTTATTTGTTAGTTTTCCACAATCATCCTTGCTGTACACACATTTTGAGAGACACACATGATTCGCAAATTGTTAGAATACTCTATGTGCTTCACTTATATCTTTTGAGTTATATAGTTTTTGCTCTAGTGCTTCACTTATATCTTTTAGAGCACGTCGGTGGATTTGTTTTATAGAAACTATTGTTCTCTCATGCTTAACTTAGATTATTTTGAGAGTCCTACAAAACAGCATGGTAATTTTCTTTAATTATGTTAGGCATTCAAGATTAATAAAAAATTATGAGTGTGTTGAATACAATGAGAAGTTTGATACTTGATAATTGTTTTGAGATATGGAGATGGTAATATTAGAGTCATGCTAGTTGAGTAGTTGTGAATTTGAGAAATACTTGTGTTCAAGCTTGTGATTCCCGTAGCACGCACATATGGTCAACCGTTATGTGATGAAGTTGGAGCATGATTTATTTATTGATTGTCTTCCTTATGAGTGGCGGTCGGGGACGAGCGATGGTCTTTTCCTACCAATCTATCCCCCTAGGAGCATGCGCTTAATACTTTGCTTTGATAACTTGTAGATTTTTGCAATAAGTATATGAGTTCTTTATGACTAATGTTGAGTCCATGGATCATACGCACTTTTCTTCCTTCCACCATTGCTAGCCTCTCTAATACCACGCACCTTTTGCCGGTATCATACACCCACCATATACCTTCCTCAAAAAAGCCACCATACCTACCTATCATGGCATTCCCATAGCCATTCCGAGATATATTGCCGTGCAACTTTCCACCGTTCCGTTTACTATGACACGCTCCATCATTGTCATATTGCTTTGCATGATCATGTAGTTGACATTGTATTTGTGGCAAAGCCACCATTCATAATTCTTTCATACATGTCACTCTTGATTCATTGCATATCCCGGTACACCGCCGGAGGCATTCACATAGAGTCATATTCTGTTCTAAGAATCGAGTTGTAATTGTTGAGTTGTAAGTAAATAAAAGTGTGATGATCATCATTTTTAGAGCATTGTCCTAGTGAGGAAAGGATGATGGAGACTATGATTCCCCCACAAGTTGGGATGAGACTCCGGACGAAAAAAAAAGAGTGTCGGATGTGGGGTTCCGGCAAACCCTTAAGGTTCGAACACTAGGGTGCGCGCGAAGTCTTTCCCTCCTACCGATCTACGCTCTAGCTCGCTAAGATCTTGCGGACAAACTCGACGAACTGACAACACAGAAAGACACGGGGTTTATACTGGTTCGGGCCACCGTTGTGGTGTAATACCCTACTCCAATGTGGTGGTGGTGGATTTCCTCTTGGGCTGATGATGAACAATACAAGGGGAAGAACAGCCTCCTGAGGTTGAGGTGTTCTTGTGCGTATGAACTTGTGGTGTGTAGATTCCCTCAAGCTAAGATGAGATGCCCCTACTATGGTGGTGGCTAGTCCTATTTATAGAGGCCCTGGTCCTCTTCCCAAATATTGAGCGGGAAGGGAGCCAACAACGGCGGGCTAATTTGAAGGGGGACAGCTAATACAAGCTATCCTGACAAAAGCGGTCTTCGCTTGTGAAAGGCTCTGGTGGTGACACCGTCTTGGGCTCCACGATGACCTCCGTATTGCCTTCCACCTGGTCTTGGTCTTGTTGCACCGAAATGGCAACCTTTGCCTGAGGCCTCGGTACTCCACGGTTGCGCTTGCCTCCTTTGCACCAAAGGGCAAACAAGGACGTTGTGCGCGCTGGCGCCCGCCTGGTTTCGGTCGTCATGGCTTACGTCACGAGAGCCTCATGAGGTTTGCCCTGCCTTGATATCTCCGCTCCTCATGAGCCTGCCTGACCAGGCCACTCCAGAGGAGGTCTTGCGTCATCCGCCTCGCGAGGCTTGGACCCTCGCGAGGGTCTTGGGTGCCTTGTTGACGAAGATGGGTCGTACGGCCTACTGCTCGGCCATGCCGCGGGCCGCAGGCAGGCAAGTCTGGGGACCCCCATTCCCAAAATGCCGACAGTAGCCCCCAGGCCCAAGGTGCGCTCGGGCTTGGCTTCGCGGCGAATCCAAGGTTCAAGTTCGGAGCACCGCGGGTCCCGAAAGCCTGCGGCCTCGGTTGACGCGTGGCGGTTGATTGAACGTGGGCGTCTCCGCTTCCCACGCTGCCTCGGCAACTGCTTGACCTGACAAAAGGCTGGCGCGGGTGGCACTTGCCTTCATTTCTTCTTCCTTGCCTTGCACTAGATCCCCTTTCCCGCTCTTCGCCGCCACTACCTATAGATCTACTCCGGCCTTGCTCTGCATCTGCTGCCCATGGCGCCGCGCAGGGTCAAGACTTCCTCGGCTCCGGCTTGGTACAAGCCCGCTCTTGAGGTGCCCACTGTCACGGAGAAGAGCCTTGCCTCCGTGCGCCTGCTGACGGCGGGAGAGAGCAACGAGTGGGGGAAGACGGAGCTCCGACTTGCCTCTGACGAGCCGGAGCCTGAGGGGAGCACTTTCTTTCCCTTCTTTTCGAGCAGCGTTGTCGTCGGGTTGGTTCCTCCCTTCTCTGATTTCTTTTATGAAGTCCTCGACCACTATGGGCTACAAGCATTGCATCTCCATCCCAACTCTATCCTCCTCATGTCCATCTTTGCCTACTACTGTGAGGCATACCTGGGCGTGATGACGTCCGTGGCGCTCCTGTGCCATTTCTTCTTCCTTCGCGTCAGTGAGGGTCAAATCTCTGGATGCGCCAACTTCGTTGTGTCCGGCAAGGCCAACTCGATCTCGAGCACCGGGAAGAGGGCCGAGAACATTCAATCCAAATGGATTATGGTGGACGCCAACCTTGCCCATCCGCGCCTGGTGTTGCCGACGGAGGCGCCCCGGCAAGGCAAAGAGTGGCCAGGGCGGAGCTTGTCGATGAGCGGGCATCGTCAGTGTTGGGGCAGATGATGACTGACCTGAAGCCGGGCAATGTGAGGGCGGCCAAAATAACGGAAGCGATACTCCTGAGGGAGTTCTTGACGTTGCGGGTTGCCCTGCTCTAGGCACGCACGCACCCCTTCTAGGAGCTTGAAGGAGGGGGAAACAAGGCCCGTCTGAGGCCGGGGGACTTGCCTGATGACGAACTGGACGCCGTCCTGCGTCTCATAGTCGGAGACAACCAGGAGTACCCGCCTAGCGCCTTCATTCCCCTGTTCCAACGCAGGGACCGGGAGGAATTTGTTGCCTACAGGCCTACTTTTGATGCCCGCGGGTTGCTGCCGCCGGTGTTTTTGGGAGCTCCTTCGGCACAAAAACTGGTGGAGGTGTCTTCTGGCGAGTCTCGTGGAGAGGGGGAAGAGGAGGTGGACTCGGAGGAGACCCCGGAAGAGGTGGGGGAGACCTCCCCTCTGAGCAAGGCCGAGATTCTCCGCGTCCTTCCTGATGATGCCGAGGCCGACGCCTACCAAGGGACGAAGGAGCAACCCCTCGTCCCGGCGAAGGGTAGGTCGTCGCTGGTGGCCCGTGGTGCCGCCTCCACCCCAACACCTCCTGGGGCTGGATCTGGTTCTGCCTCCGCACCGCATGGCGCCGCCGGAGCCCAAACGCCTGCCCCTCAGGCCCCGATGTTGTCAGGCCTCAAGCTTCACAAGCGGAAGGTGGAGTACTTCGCGGTGGACCGGTAGGTGTCTCGAGCTTCGCTTTATCCCCGCTGGTACTTGTTATTTCCTGACGCTCGCCTTTGGTTGATCAGGCCGACATCTTCGGCGAAGAAGAGGAAGGAGGGTACGGCAGCTATGCCTCCCCCGCAGAGCAAGGAGGCAACATCACCCGTGTCTCCCCAGCCCGGTCGCCCTTGCGGGGCCAAGAGGAACATCGCCGCATGGAATCAGCCACCATAGCCCCGCTGGCTCTGGAAGTGCCGGCGCTTGGCGTGGCTGACGAGGTCCCAGCTGCTCCAGGGCCCGTGGTCTCCCAAGCCCTGGTAACGGCGTCACTTCCTCCCACTACTGCACCTCCACTCCCTGGTTCTTCTGGTCCTGTTGCCGTCTTGGAGCGTGCCCTTTCAGAGATGACCCAACTGCATGCGGATCTCCTGAGCGTTGACCCGCGCCTGGAGGCCGGGCGTCTGGAGTTGGCCTCCGGCTGGCTTCATTCTGACCGGGCGGTTCGCACGGCGCTGGGCCAGGCTGTTGTGGCTTCCGAGAGGGAGAAGCAAGGGGCCGTCGGTGCTACAGCCAATTGTGAGGCGGCGCTGAAAGACGCCATGGCCGCCCGTGACCGATGCCAAGTGTTGGAGGGCGAGTTGCAGAGCATGCGTGACAAGCACGCCGAAGAGGTACGCCGCTGCCAAGCAGAGGAGAAGGAGATGAAGGCCCGGGAGGAAGACGTCAAAAACCGTGATGCTGAGCAGGTGGAGCTGGGGAAGAAGCAGGCTGTCGAGCGCAACCGGTTGGAAGAGTTGGAGCAGAAGATGGGGGCGAGGGAGGCCGATCTTGACGCCAAGGCGCGAGTCCTGGCCGAAGACCATGTGGCCTTCGCCGATCTCGAGAAGAGATCTCGCAAGGCGCTGAGGACGCTCTACGAGCATGGCCTGGAGAAGCCGCTGGACACTGACGAGGATGGCCCCGCCCAGCTGCTTCCTCTCGTGGTGAAGGAGCTTGAGGAGGTCGTTGAGGGCCTCGGTCCCATGGCGGAGGCAGAAGCTCACGTTTTGTCTTCAGCCGGACTGACTCGCGTCCTTAGCCATCTGCACCTCCACGACCCCAACGCCCACCTTGACGAGCTGCTGGAGCCTGTGGCTGAAGACCTCTGCGAAGCCACCGCCGCGGCTGTTCAAGGTCAAGTGGAGGCTTTGCTGGGGAAGTTCCGCGGCTTTGTCTCTGATCCTTTGTCTGGCGATGCATCCTGCGGCTAGTGGTGAAGGTGAGAGCATCGTCGCCCACGAGGGGGGGGCACCTTCCGCAGGTGATGATGACATCCAGGGGTGACCTGCAGCTATTCTTCTCGTTTCATTCCTGCGACATACATCAGGCCTCGTGGAGGCGTTTAGACTTTTCATTTGGTATTGTGAGAACAATATGCTTGTAATCTTTGCTTCGAGATTTTGCGTTTTCCTTCCTATTTTCTTTGTTCTGGGTCGGCAGAGCCCGGCCCCGCGCATACCTCAACCGCCATTGGGCCGACCAGAGACCAGGACGGTCCAAGGAGTGAGGGGCTACGTGACCAGTTAGGCTCCTGAGTCGCGATGCTCAGGAGTCCCCCTTGACGTGCGAACAGCATATAGGGAGAGTTCATGAGGATAGATTAATGTTATACGTCGGCAGAGCCCGGCCCCGCGCATACCTCAACCGCCATTGGGCCGACCGGAGACCAGGACGGACCAAGGAGTGAGGGGCTATGTGACCGGTTAGGCTCCTGAGTCGCGATGCTCAGGAGTCCCCCTTGACATTCAAACAATTTCCATACCTGCCCTCGCCGAGGCCTCGGGAGGGGCGCATGACGCCCAGGTCCAGGGGACCTGGTTGGGTGGCATGCGCTTGGGCGTGACCTGAGCGCAGCCCCCGTGCCCAGCCCCCTCGCGTGACTCTCCCGAGGGGAGGCGTCGTGGTGAGGCTAGGCGCTAAGCTCTGGGCTCCCTGAGGTTGGTACGACCATGGGGTCGCCCTCAGTTGTTTATCACCAGCGCGGAGCATAGTGCTTCCGCTTGTGCACGGGCATAGCCGCTCCTTGGCAGTGTCGACAGCTAGCACGGAGCATGGAGCTTCCACTTGGGCGTGGGATGGGGCCCCCTCCGGGAGGAGCCCCCGGGGCGTGTACAGCCCCACCCTGACAGGTGGCTTGCACGGCAGGGCTACGAGGTGTATCTGGGCACTCGTGAGCTAGCGCGGGACCCATGAGGCCCTACCTCAAGGCGGGTTGCGCCTGGTCTTGAGTCTTGGTGACTGTATGTCCCTGCAAGACGGTTAGATGCAAGCACTCTACGTCCTCAGGCCCCGGCCCTCGAGCGAGCTCAGCCGCCGCTGGTATGCCAGGTCGCGATGTCGTGGTCAAGGCCAGGGGTGAGGGCTGGAGAGCCAGTAAGAGCTCCTGAGTCATGATGCTCAGGAGCCCCCCTTTTAACGTGCAAGCGGGTTGCATGGGATAAACAGACCCGCGGCGGGCGGCAATCGAGCAGGCGATTGCCGTCGGCAGGTTAAGCATGAAGAGAAGATCGACTTGGATAAATGCAGGAAGATACATGCCACCGGGTCCGGCCCGAGCGGCTTGGGGATGATGCAGCCCGAGGGGCGCCCCCAACAAGGTAAGCTAAAGACTTAAGCAAAAAGGGATACATGCCACATGGACGGACCCGTGTGGCCTGGGAATAATGCATCCCGAGGGGTGCTCCCAGCTTAAATGAACTTGGAAGATGTCACCTAGTTCTGTAGACGAAGTAGAGTTGGTGCAGCTGAAGCCACGCATTGAAGGAATGGCTCCTCATGAGCCACCGGGACCCTGAGCCTCAGGAGGCTCTGGGGGCTCAGGAGGTTCCCTGAAGACCGTCCCCATCTCCTCCAGAACGGCGTGGAACCTGGCCTCCTGAGCCGCCAGGGCTTGCCGCACATTGCGCTGATAGGCCGACGCCATGCTCGGCAAGCCGAAGGGCATGCGAACGTAGCTGTGTGGTGGACCCTCACAGCGGCCCGCACGTGATGGACAGAAGTATTCCTGAGATGCGGCCCTGTTGAGCCCTGGGACGTCGACGCAGACGTGCAGCTCAGCACCCTCGCCTGAATGGTGAGCCTCACTCCGTGAGCGGCTGTCGTCGCGCATGGCTCTTGCGTCTTGTAGCTCTTGGGTGGTCTCGGTGATGAACTCCTAAGCGGTGGGCACTCCTTGCCGTGTGCTCTCCTGAGGGTCGCGTGCTACGAACATGCCTCCAAGTGGTGCCCAAGCGCCTCCCTCGTAAGGTTGACAAGGTCCGAGGCCCTCCAGAAGAGAGCCCCCGAGTCCTGCCTGAGGAGGGTGCCGGGTGCGCTTTCCTATGTGGTGGAGGGAGGCGCCCCTGGAGCGGGCGCTGATCCTAACGAGGCTCCTGACGCGACGCCATCTTCTTGGGGTCCTGCGTGGCGCAGCAGCTTCTTCTTGGGGGTGGTCTCCGGAGGGCCTTCACTTCTGCTGTCAGGGTTGTCGATTGCTGCGGCTTGGAAGGCATGCTCAAGGGAGCACACCGCATCCCTTTCTTCACATGGGACCGTGATGATTCCCCCGCTTCCTGGCAACTTGAGAACGTTGTAGCCATGGTGAGTGACTGCCATGAACTTGGCCAGGGCTGGATACCCGAGGATGGCATTGTACGGCAGGCGGATGTGCGCGATGTCGAAGTCGATGAGCTCGATGCGGTAGTTCTTGCGCTCCTCGAAGGTGACAGGCAGGCGGACTTGCCCTATCGGTGTGGTGGAACCATCAGTCACTCCTGAGAAAGGCTTGGTTGGGTGGAGCTGCTCATAGGGCACTTGGAGGTTGTCGAACGTGTCGACGGATAGGACGTTGAGCCATGCGCCGCCCTTGATGAGAGTCTTGGTGACTTGCACATTGCTGATGACTGGGGAGCATAGCATAGGGAGTGCGCCAGCGGTGGCTGCGCACTTGAGCTGGTCTGCCAAGTCGAAGGTGATGGCGCATTGGGACCACCTGAGCGGGCGCGTGGCCTCGAGCTTGGGGAGCGTCGCGTTCACCTCGCGAGCGAACTGTTTGAAGATGCGCTGAGAGGCTGGGGCCTGAGCACCGCTCAAGATGCAAGTGATCGCACGCGGCTCTTGGAAGCCCCCAGCCCCCTCGTCCTGGTGGTGGTCGTCGTTCCTTCTTGGTGGCGGCAACAGGGGAAGACCGGCATTGCCCTGGGGACGATCCTCACGAGGCGGGTCCCTCCAGGCGCCCTCGCGAGGTTGGTCCTGCCAGCGGTCCTCACGAGGCCGGCCACGCCACTCCTGGCGCGGGCCACGGTCATCCCAGTGTCCGCCTCCGCGTCCTCCTCCGCGGCCATAGCCCCGGTTGTTGCGCTCGGGGCATCGACCGTAGCGTCCTTCCCGTATGGCTCTAAGCTCTTGGCAGTCGCTGGTGTTGTGGGTGTTCAGGTTGTGGAAGGCGCAGAACGGTCGGCCGTTCTTGGACGACTCGGGCTGATCTCTGCCTCGCTTGGTGTCGGGTGCTACCTCTTGAGCACTGTGTTGGATTTCCTTGAAGAGGAAAGGATGATGCGGCAAAGTAGCATAAGTATTTCCCTCATTTTTTGAGAACTAAGGTATCAATCCACTAGGAGGCCACGCGCGAAGTCCCTAGTACCTGCACAAAACAAATAACTCCTCGCAACCAATGCGATAAGGGGTTGTCAATTCCTTCACGGTCACTTACGAGAGTGAGATCTGATAGATATGATAAGATAATATTTTTGGTATTTTTGTGATAAAGATGCAAAGTAAAATAAAAGCAAAGTAAAAAAGCAAAGGAAATAACTAAGTATTGGAAGATTAATATGATGAAGATAGACCCAGGGGCCATATGTTTCACTAGTGGCTTCTCTCAAGAGCATAAGTATTTTACGGTGGGTGAACGAATTACTGTTGAGCAATTGACAGAATTGAGCATAGTTATGAGAATATCTAGGTATGATCGTGTATATAGGCATCACATCTGAGACAAATAGACCGACTCCTGCCTGCATCTACTACTATTAATCCACTCATCGACCGCTATCCAGCATGCATCTAGAGTATTAAGTTCAAGAAGACAGAGTAACACCTTAAGCAAGATGACATGATGTAGAGGGATAAATTCATGCAATATGATAAAAAAAACCATCTTGTTATCCTCGATGGCAACAATACAATACGTGCCTTGCTGCCCCTACTGTCACTGGGAAAGGACACCGCAAGATTGAACCCAAAGCTAAGCACTTCTCCCATTGCAAGAAAGATCAATCTAGTAGGCCAAACCAAACTGATAATTCGAAGAGACTTGCAAAGATAACCAATCATACATAAAAGAATTCAGAGAAGATTCAAATATTGTTCATAGATAATCTTGATCATAAACCCACAATTCATCGTTCTCAACAAACACACCGCAAAAATAAGATTACATCAAATAGATCTCCACAAGAGAGGGGGAGAACTTTGTATTGAGATCCAAAAAGAGAGAAGAAGACATCTAGCTAATAACTATGGACCCAAAGGTCTGAGGTAAACTACTCACACTTCATCGGACAGGCTATGGTGTTGATGTAGAAGCCCTCCATGATGGATGCCCCCCTCCTGCGGAGCTCCGAAACTGGCCCCAAGATGGGATCTCGTGGCTACAGAAAGTTATGGCAGTGGAATTAGGGTTTTGGCTCCATATCTGATCGTTTAGGGGTATGTAGGTATATATAGGAGGAAGAAGTATGTTGGTGGAGCAACAGGGGGCCCATGAGGGTGGAGGGCGAGCCTGGGGGGGTAGCGTGCCCCCTACCTCGTGGCCTCCCTGTTGGTTTCTTGACGTAGGGTCCAAGTCTCCTGGGTCTTGTTCGGTGAGAAAATCACGTTCCCGAAGGTTTCATTCCATTTGGACTCTGTTTGATATTCCCTTTCTTCGAAACCCTGAAATAGGCACAAAAAACAGCAATTCTGGGCTGGGCCTCCGGTTAATAGGTTAGTCCCAAAAATAATATAAAAGTGGATAATAAAGCCCAATAATGTCCAAAACAATAGATAATATAGCATGGAGCAATCAAAAATTATAGATATGTTGGAGACGTATCATCAGGCTCCGCTGCGAGCACTACTGCCTCTTTGCGCTTCACGTCCTTGGCCTTGGCCTTCTTCTCCTCCACTCCTGTAGCTAGCAGCTCAAGGAGAGAGAGAGGCGCCCCTCCTCATCTCTTGCGCACTTGGTCGCCAGGTTGAACCGTTCCTGAGATGTGCAAAGCTCCTCATGGATAGCCAGCTCTTCCTTCATCTTGACGTCACGGACGCCATCTGAGAACGCGGAGATGATGGCTTCGTCCGTGACCTTGGGGATCTTGAGGCGGGTGTTGTTGAAGCGCTGGATGTACTTCTGGAGGGTCTCTCCTGGCTATTGCTTGATGCGGCGTAGATCGCCCGCGGTCAGTGGGCGGTCGCGAGTGCCCTGGAAGTTGGCGACGAAGCGGTCGCGCATCTCGTCCCAGGAGGAGATCGAGCCGTGCTGCAGGTTCAGGAGCCAGGAGCAGGCCCCATCCTTGAGAGCCATGAGAAACCAGTTCGCCATGACTTTTTCGTCGTCGTTGGCCGCTTCGATGCTCAACTCATAGAGCTGCAGGAACTCCGCGGGGTCAGCGGTGCCGTCGTATCGAGGAGGTAGATCTGGCTTGAACTTGTCTGGCCAGGCGACGCTACGCAGTTCGGGGGTGAAGGCACGACAGCCAGCCATGGTCACCGGGGCCCGCTTCTGAGGTGGAGCTTGGTCTTGGCGAGGTCCGCGTTGTGCCACTGCAGGCGGCACGCGGTCTTGACAAGGTGGCGCGGGGAGCGCCGGTGCAGCTTCTCGCGGCCGCGGGATTTCTTGGCAGCTTCTTTCTTCACGCGCGGGAGCCGGGCGCGATGGATCATGCCACGGAGGCGCGCGCCTTGGCGCCAAGGCACCGTCTTGGGGTCGAGGCAGTGGAGGCATGCCATGAGCCCCGTCGCCCGCGGCTGGTTGAGGGGGAGGCAGAGAGTGGGACGGCGTCGGACAGCCCCCTGCGGCACGGATGAGCTCGGCGACACGGTCGAGCCACTCCTCATAGAGGTCGTTGACGGGCGGAAACGCAGGAGCTCGTTCGCCGCGATGAGTGCAGCCCATGCCTCCATGGGAGCACGGCGTGCGTGAGACGAAGAACCAGCAGGGGTGAGTGATGGAGTAGCGGTGCGGCCGTCCTGCCGCACTGAAGGATGCAGCGAGGATGCCCACTGCTCGTTCCCCGCCGGGCCAGTGGCAGCGTTTGCGGCGGGAGACGGAGAACGACGAGGCGGCCCGCCGACGGGAGCCATCTGAGCGACGCGGGCGGCGAGGGCAGCCCGACGCTCAGCTCAAGCACGGCGAGCGTCCGCCATGGAGACGACGAAGCGACGAACTGATGGAAGGGAAGCTATGGCGCACCCCTACCTGGTGCGCCAAATGTCGGATGTGGGGCTCCAGCAAACCCTTAAGGTTCGAACACTGGGGTGCGTGCAAAGTCTTTCCCTCCTACTGATCTACGCTCTAGCTCGCTAAGATCTTGCGGAAGAACTCGACGAACTCACAACACAGAAAGACACGGGGTTTATACTGGTTCGGGCCACCATTGTGTTGTAATACCCTACTCCAGTGTGGTGGTGGTGGATTGCCTCTTGGGCTGATGATGAACAATACAAGGGGAAGAACAGCCTCCTGAGGTTGAGGTGTTCTTGTGCATATGAACTTGTGGTGTGTAGATTCCCTCAACCTAAGATGAGATGCCCCTACTATGGTGGTGGCTAGTCCTATTTATAGAGGCCCTGGTCCTCTTCCCAAATATTGAGCGGGAAGGGAGCCAACAACGGCGGGCTAATTTGAAGGGAGACAGCTAGTACAAGCTATCCTGACAAAAGCGGTCTTCGCCTGTCAAAGGCTCTAGTGGTGACGCCATCTTGGGCTCCACGATGACCTCCGTCTTGCCATCCGCCTGGTCTTGGTCTTGTTGCACCGAAATGGCAACCTTTGCCTGAGGCCTCGGTACTCCACGGCTGCGCTTGCCTCCTTTGCACCAAAGGGGAAACAAGGACGCTGCACGCGCTGGCGCCCGCCTGGTGTCGATCGTCATGGCTTACGTCACGAGAGCCTCGTGAGGTTTGCCCTACCTTGATATCTCCGCTCCTCATGAGCCTGCCTGACCAGGCCACTCCAGAGGAGGTCTTGCGTCATCCGCCTCGCGAGGCTTGGACCCTCGCGAGGGTCTTGGGTGCCTTGTTGACGAAGATGGGCCGTACGACCTGCTGCTCGGCCACGCCGCGGCCCGCAGGCAGGCAAGTCTGGGGACCCCCGTTCCCAGAACACCGAAAACGAGGCCATAAAAAAGAAAAGGCCCAAATAAAAAAATATATGAGAGAAAAAGAGAGAAGGGACAATGCAACTATCCTTTTACCACACTTGTGCTTCAAAGTAGCACCATGATCTTCATAATAGAGAGTCTCCTATGTTATCACCTTCATATACTGGTAGGAATTTTTCATTATAAAACTTGGCTTGTATATTCCAATGATGGGCTTCCTCAAAATGCCCTAGGTCTTCATGAGCAAGCAAGTTGGATGCACACCCACTTAGTTCCTTTTGTTGAGCTTTCATATACTTATAGCTCTAGTGCATCCGTTGCATGGCAATCCCTACTCACTCACATTGATATCTATTGATGGGCATCTCCATAGCCCGTTGATACGCCTAGTTGGTGTGAGACTATCTTCCCCTTTTTGTCTCCTCCACAACCACCATTCTATTCCACCTAAAGTGCTATGTCCATGGCTCACGCTCATGTATTGCGTGAAGATTGAAAAAGTTTGAGAACACCAAAAGTATGAAACAATTGCTTGGCTTGTCTTCGGGGTTGTGCATGATTTAAATACTTTGTATGGTGAAGACAGAGCATAGCCAGACTATATGATTTTGTAGGGATAACTTTCTTTGGCCATGTTATTTTGAAGAGACATAATGGCTTAGTTAGTATGCTTGAAGTATTATTATTTCTATGTCAATATTGAACTTTTGTCTTGAATCTTTCGAATCTGAATATTCATACCACAATTAAGAAGAATTACACTGAAATTATGCCAAGTAGCATTCCACATCAAAAATTCTGTTTTTATCATTTACCTACTCGAGGACGAGCAGGAATTAAGCTTGGGGATGCTTGATATGTCTCCAACGTATCTATAATTTTTTATTGTTCCATGCTATATTATATTCTGTTTTGGACATTATTGGGCTTTATTATACACTTTTATATTATTTTTTGTACTAACCTATTAACCGGAGGCCCAGCCCATAATTTTTCTTTTTTTTGCCTATTTTAGGGTTTCGCAGAAAAAGAATATCTAAGGAGTCCAAACGGAATGAAACCTTCGGGAACGTGATTTTTGGAACGAACATGATCCAGAGGACTTGGACCCTACGTCAAGAAATCAACAAGGAGGGCACGAGGTAGGGGCATGCCTACCCCCCCCCCCCCAGGCGCGCTCTCCACTCTCATGGGCCCGTTGTTGCTCCACCGACGTACTCCTTCCTCCTATATATACCTACGTACCCCCAAACTACCAGATACGGAGCAAAAACCCTAATTCCACCGCCGTAACTTTCTGTATCCACGAGATCCCATCTTGGGGCCTTTTCCGGAGCTCCGCTGGAGGGGGCATCGATCACGGAGGGCTTCTACATCAACACCATAGCCTCTCTGATGAAGTGTGAGTAGTTTACTTTGGACCTACGGGTCCATAGTTATTAGCTAGATGGCTTCTTCTCTCCTTTTGGATCTCAATACAAAGTTCTCTCCCTCTCTTGTGGAGATCTATCCGATGTAATCTTCTTTTGCGGTGTGTTTGTTGAGACCGATGAATTGTGGGTTTATGATCAAGTTTATCTATGAACAATATTTGAATCTTCTCTAAATTCTTTTATGTATGATTGCTTATCTTTGCAAGATTCTTTGAATTATCAGTTTGGTTTGTCCTACTAGATTGATCTTTCTTGCAATGGGAGAAGTGCTTAGCTTTGGGTTCAATCTTGCGGTGTCCTTTCCCAGTGACAGTAGGGGCAGCAAGGCACATACTGTATTTTTGCCATCGAGGATAACAAGATGGGGTTTATATCATATTGCGTGAGTTTATCCCTCTACATCATGTCATCTTGCTTAAAGCGTTACTTTGTTCTCTTGAACTTAATACTCTAGATGCATGCTGGATAGCGGTCGATGTGTGGAGTAATAGTAGTAGATGCAGGCAGGAGTCGGTCTACTTGTCTCAGACGTGATGCCTATATACATGACCATACCTAGATATTCTCATAACTATGCTCAGTTCTGTCAATTGCTCAACAGTAATTTGTTCACCCACCGTAAATACTTATGCTCTTGAGAGAAGCCACTAGGGAAACCTATGGCCCCCGGGTCTATCTTCCATCATATTAATCTTCCAATACTTAGTTATTTTCTTTGCCATTTATTTTACTTTGCATCTTTTATTTCTCTTTATCATAAAAATACCAAAAATATTATCTTATCATATCTATCAGATCTCACTCTCGTAAGTGACCGTGTAGGGATTGGCAACCCCTTATCGCATTGGTTGTGAGGATTTATTTGTTTGTGTAGGTGCGAGGGACTTGTGCGCGGCCTCCTACTGGATTGATACCTTGGTTCTCAAAAACTGAGGGAAATACTTACGCTACTTTGTGCATCACCCTTTCCTCTTCAAGGGAAAACCAACGCAAGTGCTCAAGAGGCAGCAAGGCTCTTGTAATTAGCTGTTGTTACAATTGTCTGTTTGTCTGTTCTCAGTTGTTTTGTGATATGAATGATGTCATACTATGCTTACCATATTATAAACTTCGTCTCTTTATCCTTAGCCCTCAATACAATGTGAAGAAATAGATAATACATTAGCGATGGTACATGGTCATATGTTTGGAACCTGGTTTTATTATGTACTTTGCAATAAAATACAACTAATATTTTTACATGGGTTAACCAGAATAAGTTCTGTATATAGACCAAAGCTATTTGTTTGGTTTTTCTGCCTCCTTAATATCTTCTGTTCTGGTACTACTAATGTAAAGCCTCAACTTTTCAGCAAGCTATGGAAAAAATGGTGGAACCGCCACCTTTTGAAGGTGGCGAGGCAACTATAACCGCAATGTCAGCTCTTGCTGCAGTGGGTCAATACATGTCCACTAACAGTGCCAAAAGCATGTTCCTGTGTAATACTGGGTTGGTTGTTAAGGCAATCTCGTCCAAACTACCTCATGATCAAGATATGCAAGCTCAAAACAATGTTGTATCTGCGCTCCAGACACAAGTCCATTCCCTAATAGAGACCTTTGTGAAACAAGGAGAGACATTGTTTGATGTTGTCAAGATATGCATGGTTTTGAAACCAGACTATCAGACATTTGCTATGTTGTTCAGGAGCCTAGGAGAACTAAAGGCGAAGGTTATGGTGCTCCATCGGACAATACAGCATGAAAACGTAACAGTCAGGTCAAATGAACTAAGCTTCTGAACTTCTGGTGGTGCATTTCTGCTAGATTGTTAACTTTTATGCCAACCTTCCTTTTCTTTTATAGTTGTAATTTGTTTTGGTGCGATACAAAATTTGTTCTTAACGTGCAGCCACCGGCTGAAGAAAACAGCAAGTCATTTTTGTATAGTGTAGGGTGTTCCCTATATTTGCACTAGTGGCGAACTTTGATGCCCAGTGGATGTAATATGTGTAATAGCAGTAATAGCCTAGCGTAAGTTGCTTGCTTATTTATTTCCTTATTGTCTTGTTTATTTGTTTTCTTGTAGTCATTGCAGTTCTTTTTCCACGGTTTGCTAGTGGCCGCAATAACCTATTTTTTTAAACTAGGCCACATTAACCATGGGCTACATATTTACTGTAGTTAACATGGGCCTCCTATGGGCCGTAGAAACAATGGGCCTTCTAAGGGTCGTAGAAACAATGGGCCTTCTACAGGGCGTAGAAACAATGGGCCTTATATGGGCCGTAGACACAATGGGCCTTCTACGGGCCGTATCATCAATGGGCCTTCTACGGGCCGTATGATCGCTTGGCCAAACATGGGCCAATAACAGACCACATTATGGCCGTAAATGGGTTGGAGTTGAAATCGTCTATTCATGGGCCAACCATAACAGGCCGTCGTTAATCGGCTGTATTTGATGACGCTATGAAAACGGCCCAACGTATTAACGGGCCACAAATGGGCCAACTGTAACCACGGGCTGAATTTGGCCCACAAGCAGAAAATGACAATAACGGGCCGAAAACGAATGAATGCTGGAAATGAGCCCAAGAATAAATGGGCCCTGAGAAGGCCGAAAGATAACATGGGCTGGAAACGGCCCAACGGAATAATGGGTCGTTAATGGGTATAAAGTGATACAGTGTTCATTACGGGCCAGTTTTACCACGGGCCATTAATGGGCCGAGGGTTACTAAGGGCCTCATATGGGCCGAAAGATGTCATGGGCCATACATGGGCCAGAAGTTAAAATGGGCTAGAATTATATTGGATGGCCCAGATGACGCTACTGGGCCTAATTTGGATAGACCGTAAACAGGCCTTGGGTTAGCGGGCTATAAATGGGCTATATGCAAACAGGCCGTTAACAGGCTTGCCGTGGGCCGGCCTTTTCACAGGATTGGGCCTCTGTTGGGTTGTGCCACGTGTCGACGTATCTTAGGCGCTTTGGGTCCAATGAGTGGATGACATCTGTCCCAACGGTGAGCCGACACGTGTTTCCTCCAGCCAATGATGATTTTACATGTGGAAATCCCCAGTGGTCGGGGCTGTTATCGGATCCAAAACCGGAACCGATAGCTTAACGGTGTTCCATTACGGTGGATGCCACGTGTCGGTCACCCTTGACGAAAGCACTTCTGTGACGCGCGATTTATCGTCATGGAAGTGGACACTTCCGTGATGATAATTTTGGTAATGTCATGGAACACTTCTACGACAGCACAGGTATGACTATCATGATTCTGTCATAAATTTGTCATGGATGTACATGCATGACAGAAAACATAACCTACTGTGACAAACACGTATCATCACGAATGTGTATTTTTTTGTAGTGTATCCCCGAGATTTTGATGTCGCCACATGAGAAGCAACAGCGGTCGTTTGGGCTACCTTGGCCGCTCGACGCAGATTGCGGTCGTGCTCATGCACCTTGTTAGCTTGCCCATGGAGGCTGCGGCCGCGCTCTCACCAGAGTGGGCTGTCAAAGTTGCCCTCACGACGCGGGTCCATGTCCCCATCTTTCCCCGGTGACGATTGAATAGTGAAATCATATTTGGGGAGCGAGCTAGTGTGCTTGAGACGCTGGTTGTGGACTATAGCTGACGCACCTTCTCACATAAGCCATAGCCGTACTATACAACGACAGTGCTCCAAGATATTTTGTACTGCATCTCACAAGGTTGGTGATAATAAACTATGTGGGATCTACTTGATTTTTCATCTTGATTTGAATTACATAATGGGGTCACACTAGCAATGGAGGGTGTTTGAATTGCTAGAACTTTTATCTGCAGCATGCAACTATATGTGTGTCGTAAAAAAATGGAATTATTCAGGGTTCGTTTGGATATTTTATACATTAAATTGGTTTTCTAGCCATTTCAGGTGCACAATTCAAAATTAAACTACATGCACATGTTTCGGTGCACCAACATGGGTTGTAAAATCATATATGTGTCTATGGGTTTATGATTATGTCCCATGCAAGAAATGGGGATGAATTTCGAACACCACGGAACTATGGCTCTCCGGCAAACATTGAGGTACTTGCTTTTGTAATTCTAGTAAATCCAAAACCCGTCTGAAATTCATGAACCTTGACATGCTATCATGGAATGGCATCAACATGCTAGGGTAAAAAGTATTGTCCCATTTGGGCAGGTTATGGTATAAGCTTCTCACAAACCAGAGCTTCTCATAAGAAGCCTCATGGCTCCATTAGGGAAACGTGTCACCTTTGTGGAGAAAATGATATTCATCGCCTCTTCTTCCTTTCAATTTTTTCCTGATGTCAATATAGAACAACATGAGTGTTGTGTTAAATTTTGGAATTTTTCGGGTAACGTTTGGACATTTTTATATGCTAACTGAGTTTTCTAGGCATTTATGTGCATAATTCAAAATCTAAGTACATGCACATGCTCGAGTCCATAAAAATGGGTTGCAAAATCAAATGTGTGTCCTTGGTTGCAAGCTTAGGTCTCATGCAAGAAATGAGAATGAATGTCAAACACCTTGACACTGTCGCTCGGTGATAACATTGAGATAGATGGTTTTAAAATTCTAGTAAATCAAAAACACATTTGAAATTCATGAGACTTGACATGATATCATGGAACAACATCAACATGTCATGGTAAAAATATTGTCCCATTTGGGCCAGGTTTGGGTATAAGCTTCTCGCAAACCAGAGCTTCTCTCACAACAAGCCTGATGGTATCGGTAGGGAATGTGCCACCTTCGGGGACGAAACAGTATCTGTTGCCTCTTCTTACCTTCAAAATATTTCTCGTGTCAACATAGAACAACATGAGTGTTGTGTAAAATTTTGGGATTTTTCGGGGTTTGCTTGGACATTTTTATACATTAACTGAGTTTTCTATGCATTCATGTGCATAATTCAAATTTGAACTAGATGCACATGCTCCAGTGCATATAAATGGGTTCAAAATTGAAATGCATGTCCTTGGTTACATGCTTAAGTCCCATTCAAGAAATGAGAATGAATGTCAAATACCTTGCCACCATCGCTCCACAGCTAACATTGAGATACATGGTTTTTAAATTCTAGTAAATTGAAAACTCGCCCAAATATGAAACCTGACATGCTAGCATGGAACGACATGAAATATTGTCCCATTTGGGGCAGGTTGGGGTATATAAGCTTCTCACAAACCAGAGCTTATCACAACAAGGCCTCATGTTACGGTAGGGAACGTTTCACCTTTCTAGACGAAACGATATCCGTTGCCTCTTCTTGATTTCAATTTTTTTCTAGTGTCAACATAGAACAACATGAGTGTTGTGTTAATTTTAGGAATTTTTCGGGGTTTTTTTGTACATTTTTTATACATTAACTGAGTTTTTTATGTATTTATGTGCATAATTCAAATTTGAACTACAAACACATGCTTCAGTGCATGTAAATTGTTTGAAAAAAACAAATCTGTGTCCTTGGCTGCATGCTTAGGTCCCTTGCAATAAATGGGAATGAATGTCAAACACCTTGCCACCGTCGCTCGGCCGCAAACATTGAGATACATGGTTTTTAAATTCTAGTAAATTCAAAATTCGTCTGAGTTCATGAAACTTGACATGCTATCATGGAGCGGCATCAACATGCTCTCGTAAAAAAATTATCTCATTTGGGGCAGGTTTGGTATAAGGTTCTCGCAAACCAGAGCTTCTCCCAACAAGCCTGATGGTTTCGGGAGGGAACGTGCCACCCTTGGGGACAAAAAGATATTTGTTGCCTCTTCTTGCTTTCAAAATTTTTCTAGTGTCAACATAGAATGACAGGAGTGTTGTGTCAATTTTTGGGATTTTTCGGGGTTCGCTTGGACATTTTTATACATTAACTCGGTCTTCTAGGCATTTCATGTGCATAATTCAAATTTGAACTACATGCACATGTTGCAGTGCAAGAAAAATGGGTTGACATATGAAATGTGTGCCCTTGGGTGCATGTTAGGTCCCATGTAAGAAATGTGAATGAATTTCAAACACCAGGGCACTGTTGATTACCGGCAAAATGTTGAGATACTTTGTTTTTAAATTATAGTAAATCCAAAACTCGTGTGAAATTCATGAAACTTGGCATGCTATCATGGAATGGCACACTACATGATGTGGTATTTTTCATGTCCATTTTGATAGAAGGCGCATTCTAATAACATCCAACAAAGGCATTTTGAAAAAAATAGCTGCCACTTTAATATCTCAAACGTTTGTATAATTTAAATCGTGTGTGTTCTCTTAACCATTCATGGACGCCACGTGTCTTGGTTTTAATAGCTATAGGAGGTGTTGTGCGGACAGCTACTTGACTGAACGGGAGGTGTGCGAGCGCAGTCTGGTGCACAGGCCGACCGAGAGGCGTGCAAGCTGTCCTCCAATGTGTAGGCTCACCAGGAAGCGCGCAAGCTATACGCTGCTCAGGCTCACCGGGAAGCGAGCCCTTTGACTTCCATGGCCGCCCGCCTTGCTCGCATCCTCTCCAATAATGGTGTCCGAGCCACTGTTTAATACGAGCGGCCTTACTGTTCGCCTCCCATTCCCCTCCCTCCCGTAGACCTCCACCAACGCCATGGCGTAGAAGGATCATCTGCCACTAGTCTTCAAGTTTTGTGAAGTCGACTCTGAGCCCGAGGAGATAGAAAATAAGGAGGAATAGGGCCTCATGGACATGGCCCTAAACGAGCTGACCGCAGCGGTTGCTGCCCCTACGCCCGTCCTAGCTCCCATCCCCGCGCCCGTGCCAACAACCATCCCTGTAGCATTGATGGGCTGGTCACCGAGCACTATCACAGAGCTGGAAGCCGCGGGCGTAAGCGAGTTCTCTGCGGACCCGTGCGAGCTCGTGTACATGCCCGGGCTAGCACCCGTGCCTCTACCCGTGCACGCCCCTCCACCCACCGCAGCGTCGGTCCCCATGTGTTTGCCCTCACCCACCGCACTCATGCCCATGCGCACGCCCCCCTCAGCGGCATGGGACCCGGTCGTTGACCACTACCTTGCAGCGCCACCAGTTGTCGTCCTCCCGTGCCCCGCCTGTCGTTCGCGCGATGACATGATGTTTGATTTCCAAGTGAGAACATTTTGTGCTGCCTTGAAGACTTCAACAACAGTATCACGGAGGACGACAACGACAATGCCGGCATGGCATGCTGCCTCCGCCGCCGTTGGAAATAGTGTTTTGGGGGTTTAATATTGTATCTCGATCATATGAATAAAAATTCGTAGTGTGACTAAATGAAAGATATGGTTTGAAAGAACTTGCATTTTTCTCTCTTAATGTACAGACTTATCAAATGATTTTCTTTTGAAAAAAACGGCAATGGTTTTTAAATATGAAACACTCATCGCAAACGTTTTAGTTAGAACACTTGTATGCAAACCGACAGCTTCCCCAGGAAACCAAGGAAAATGTGCCGAGCAGGATTTGTGCAGTTCTTCATCTCAAACGTTTTAGATAGAAGACTTGTATGCAAAGTGAGAGCTATGGTCTTAAGTCAAAGGAAAATTCGCAGCACGGGATTTGTGCATTTGTTCAATGCAAATGATTTAGATTGAATACGGTATGCAAAGCCAGACTTTGGTATTAAGCCAAGAGAAAATGTGCCGAGTAGGATTTGTACATCCCTTCAACACAAATGGTTTTTTCAGATGACCCGTGTGCAACCATGTACAGACAATTTGGTAAGATATGCATCTGCCATATTGGGTATATTGCCATTTGTCAAACTAGAAATATTGACATTTGTTGATCTAGTAACATTTCCATTTGCCAACCTTATAACACTGTGATTTGTAAAAATATGCAGCTAAAAATCACTAGCACTATCTAATTTTTGCAACTAAAATTCAGTAATTAAGCATAGATTTCATTCATAGATTAAGCAGTCATTCTTTATACAAACAGTTCAACTCGACAGCTAAACCGACCAAACTTTTCCCCAATTGTAGCCAACCACGTACTAAAATAGCCAGTTCAACTATATATATACTAGCTAATTTTAAGTACGTTGTACAGTTCCGCCGCATATATGGTCAGATGAACTGAACAAAATAGCTCTTAAATACTACTACTATGGAGGGGTTTTGTACTACTTCCAGCAGCCTCTCCTCTGCCGAGCATGCTCAGTAAGAGGCAGAGGAGGAGCCTATCGACGAGCTGGACAACTGCAATACGGTGCCTACTGGTGCTGCACCTTCAGCGGCGCTCACCTCGAACGCTCTCTGTCGCTTCAGACGACCCCTCTCAAAGCGGTGGTTCTCCTTGTAGATCTCCTAATTCCTCGCCTCTGAGGCGGCGTGTGTTGCGGCCACGACGGCGGTAAGGCTCTTTGCACACTCGACGAGGCACTCCTCCTCCTCCTGCGGGAACTAGGTTTAGCGTGCAAGGTCGCTGACGCACGTGCGGACCTTCAGCTCCGCCTCCCGCCTTCGGTCGGTGGTGGCAGAGCGGGTGATGACCCCGTCGGTCGACGGTGGGCTGGCGGCCATGGCGGCCAACGATGGGGTGGAGGCCACAACCACCACCACCTGCCTTCGGGCCACGGTGGCGGAGCGGGTGATGGACACGGTGGCCGGCAGTGAGGTGGAAGCCACGACGGCCACCTCCTGCCTTTGGGCCGCGGCAGCGCAGCGGGCGATGGCCCTCGCTTTCGCTGGTGTTGTGGTGGCAACGGCGGCCGGCAACAGCTGCCGACGGGCAATGGCGGCGGAGCGTGTAGTGGGTGTTCCGCGCACACCCAATAGGGACGCCACACGCACTACAATATGTCGGGGACTGCGCCTCCGCCGTGGTGTAGCCTCCTAGCTGGAGTTGTCCTCTGATGACAGCGGAGTGGCTGAGCGGTGATGACTGGCTGGTGTCATTTGCGATTGTGGGAGAAACAGATGTGATAAGCTACAGGGAGGGAGGGGAAAATGTGACGCAAGACTCGTCGACCTTGAAGGTTTATATAGTAGGCCGGAAAGCATTGGGATTTTGGGGGATTTCACCAGGTCGAGCGGGAAGCTTGCGAGGGAACCTATGAGGTTGCGTAGGAACAAGCTCACCGATGATTAATTGGTGCCACTTCGAGCCACCATTTGGCCAAAAGAACGCCCCCGCACGCTGCGCCAGCTTGCGCTGTAAGCCATATGCGGCAGCGGGGTGACAAGACGTGCGACGGGAGGACGAAAGGCCACGTACACATACAGTTAATAAAAAAACATTTGTGATTTAATTACCTACTATACTCCCGTCCTGGTTCAGAAGTAGGATTTAACTAATAAAATACGAATGCATGTCGCCAAAGATTATATAGTTGGATTCCTATTTGAACATAGTTTCCGATTATATAATTTTTGTAACATGCATTAACATTTTGTTGGTTAAATTTAAGGGCAAAGTATGGCACAAAATATAAAGGGGACTAATAGACCAAGACGGAGTTAGTAGCACATGGTCGCTGCCTACGCAGCGACGGAACTGTCGGCCGGCTTGTAGGCGACCATTTCCTGCGTGTTCAACTGCTTTATGCGTGTGGTTGCTTGCGGTTGAGGCGGCCGCGGCATGCTCTGCTCGCGTCCAGCCACGCGTGCTCTGCTCTCGTCCCTCCGGGCGCTCTGCCCTCGTCCCTCCACACACGCTGCCAGTGTTTGGGGCCGGCGCAAGATCGCGCATGTTCGTGTCCATGCGGTTGCGTCGGGTGCGGCGCGACGATGTGGTTACCCGCTGAAAAAACTGCCATGCAGACGCGCCGAGAACCCAGGCCTCCTGGCCCCCATTTATCCTACGGCCATTTACCTTCATCTCTTGCGCCACACGAGACAATAAGCGCACCCATGATAACACATATATAGAGGACATCCAGCGGTTCCAATGGCGCCCCCCATGGCTCCAATGGCGCTCCAAGCGGCCGACGACGACAATGGCGGGCAGTTCACCGTGCATCACGTAGTGGACACCCACATGATGTAGAAGGCCCTCTCAGTGGTCTACATGAACGATCCGGTCTCGGTGGAGAGCTCCATCCGAAATATGGAGCAGTTGCTAGCCGAGGACAAGTACCAAGTGGTCGGCTTCGAACTCGAGTACACCAACGGTCGTGCCGAGCACGATCAGAAGGTTGCGGTCACACAGTTGTGCGTGCGACATGACGTCCTCGTCTACCACTACCACCTGGACACAAGGCCTTGCGAGCATTTCTCCAGTTTTATCAACAGCTTCGACTACAGTTTCGCTATGGTGGACACCACCAACAATCTAAAAGCGCTCAAGGTTTCGGGCTTGAAATGCCAGAATCTTGTCAACATCTAGGACCACTACAAGGTCTGGGGCAGTGACAAAAACAAACATAACTCTCTGGTTGACCTTGCCTCAGCCATCATAGACCCCTACTACATGAAGATGAAGGATGAGAGCAAGAAGGACAAGAACGCCTGGCACAGTGTTTGTCATGAGAGACTGGATGAACAACACATCAAGTACATGACCAAGGACATGTACACAAGCTACGAGATGTACATGTGGATCGCTGACATGAGGGAGTGTCTTCTTCCTGCCCCAGACGAGGGATCGAGCCATAGAGCAGTGGCTGGAGCGTCACAAGAAGTAGATGACTAGACAATTGTTTATCCTAGTTTAGAATGCCTGTAATTGTTTATTGAGGTGTTTGCGAATGATCTGTATAGTCACTTATGTAATTGGATTATTGGCTTATTAGCAGCAATCGTCTGTGTTATTATTAGTCTTCGCACACATTTCTGATTACGAACCTATTTGTTGTGTATCACACACATCTTGTTCAGTTGAACCATTTTCATTGTGTTTCCTAATCACACACAATTCATCCTAGTGAACTGTATGTTGTATATCGCACACAACCTCATCTGGCTGCCCATTTCTATTGTTCTGCATCATCGCAAACAGTTCTTCTGGATTAACCATTTTCCACTCATTGCACATGGAACTCTAATATCAACCGTGTTTGATGTTGCCACCATCGCAAATGTTTTGTATCTTGATGGTTTTATTACATCACCATTTGTGATTGATGCATCACACATAGTTTCATCGAAGGGTCTCTGATTCGACTGTCGCGTTTGGACCATCCTGTAGTAGTGTCCTGCTGACTGAATCCAGTCAACAGGAGCCTCGGGGACTACACCGAGTGGGTGCACTCAGAGTGCCCCCACCGGATCATGAACACCCAGTGGGTGTGCCCCATCCAAACCCACTGACAAAAATTCTACCGCAGAAAAAGAAAAAACTTCGACTGGAAATCATACTCACAATGGTACTTACTCGGATGTTAGTTTGCAGCACCTCGCTGGCGTCATAAGCATCCTTCAGCGATCGCTCATCGGCCCCACCTGTATCAGAGCCTCCTTGCTCACCCCCACTTGATCTTCAGGTACATGGTACAGGGGGAAGGAGGTGGTTGGGACCGACAGAGACACGGATGCAGGTCTCGGAGCTGGAACCACCACTGACCCGCTTGGAGGACCTAGTGTCGACCCTGTAGCTAGGACCATTGCACTCGAAGATGTCGAGCCGCCCTGGGCCAGAGGACTTGGAACCATAGCTCTTGTAGCAGCCTTCGCCGGAGAAACGCGAGCCACTCGGCGGGGGGAGGTGTCCCGCATTGGCACGTCGATGCCCGATGCCTTCTCCATGATGGCCTCTGGGTTGGGTGAGTCAATCCTCTCCTCATCATCTAGCTGAATGATCTCTGGTGGAGCTGCACGAATACAAGAACTAGGAAAATCAGTGAAGACCAGTTGGAAGAAACCTGACCGTCCAAATCAGTCGGTAAAAAATACCTCTGGAGGTGGCGGCGTCCGCCGCATCAACATCACCCGAACCCTGCTTGTGAGCTTGCAGGTCCGCTGACATCGTCCAGGTGTCATTGCTACAAAGATCGAGCAGCATTCGGTCAGCTACCTAGTCAATGCAAAGAATATGTGAAATGTTAACAAGAACACTCACATCGAAGCTACAGGCACTACCACCTTGATCTGGCGCACCGCGGCCTTCCAAGGCTTCGTGGCGATCTTCTTGGGCAACTTCGGCTGCTTCTTCACCGAGCTCTCGGCCTCGGCGCGAGCACGCTTGGCGCTGTGAGTTGTCTGCCCCGAAGCAGTCAGCAAAGGAGCCCCACCCACCTTGCCACTCGGATCATGTTGTGCCTTCGAGCGGGTTCGCTCGGGGCCTTGTAGGATGAAGAGGACTCGTCCTCCTCCCCATCCTCAGAGCTCGCGTCCTTGTTGCTCTCCTCTTTGTCATCGTTAGACTCCTCCGAGTAGTGGCGCACGGTGTCACTCACCACATCCTCAGGTGACCGGTCAACTGCCGGAATGTTAGAGATCATGTTCTGAAATTCCTAAAGGGCAGACGCATCACGACACCGGAATCAGATATACAAAAAACAATGTACCATCAAGTCAATAAGACAGAAACACTTTACCTCGACAGTCGGCAAGAGCTCTTTGGAGTAGGCCGGCACCATCCTGGCTCCCCACGGGTTGTCTCGGGCGCAGGTGATGGCCTTGATCTTGGCCTTCATGTCCTTCTTGGCGAGCTCCTCCGGGTGCACTCAGGTGGGGTCATTCGGTTCCTCGTACAACCACATGGGTGCACCCTGGCCCATAGTGGCTGATACGTCTCCATCGTATCTATAATTTTTTATTGTTTCATGCCAATATTATTCAACTTTTACATACTTTTGGCAAATTTTTATATGATTTATTTGGACTAACTTACTTATCCAGTGCCTAGTACCAGTTCCTGTTTGCTGCATGTTTTTGTTTCACGAAAAATCCATATCAAACGAAGTCCAAACGCGCTAAAAATTTATAGAGAATTATTTTGGAATATATGTGACTTCTAGGAGGTGGAATCAACGTAAACAGGGGCCCACAGTGCCCACAGCCCACCAGGGCGCGCCAGGCACCCCCTGGCGTGCCCAGGTGTCTTGTTCCCTCCTTGAAGGTCGGTTGGGGAACTTCTTATGGTGCAAGAAAGATAATTTATGGAAAAAATCGGGTAAAAAATTTAGCACAATCGGAGTTACGGAGCTCTGGGAATATAAAAACGGTTTTCGGTCAGATCTGGGGAACGCGAAACAGAAGAGAACAGAGAGGGAGATCCAATCTCGGAGGGGCTCCTGCCCCTCCGCCGCCATGGAGACCAAGGACCAGAGGGGGAATTCTCCTCCCCATCTAGGGGGAGGCCAAGGAAGAATAAGAAGTAGGAGGCTCTCTCGCCGTCGCTCCCGGTGGCGCCGAAGTGCCACCGAGGCAATGATCAAGACGGTGATCTACATCAACAATATTGCTACCGTCAACACCAACTCTCTCCCCCTCTATCCAGCGGTGTAACATCTCTTTTCCCCACTATAATCTCTACTTAAACATGGTGCTCAACTGCATGTATTATTTCTCAATGATCTATGGTTATCCTATGATGTTTGAGTAGATTTGTTTTGTCCTATGGGTTAATCGTGATCTTTGTTGGTATGATTGTATATTTTATTTATGGTGTTGTCCTATTGTGACCTCCGTTCTCGCGCAAACGTGAGGGCCCCCGCTGTAGGTGTTGCAATATGTTCACAGTTCGCTTATGGTGGGTTGCGAGAGTGACAGAAGCTTAAACTCAAGTAGGTGGGCTATGGCGTATGGGATAAAGAGGACTCGATACTTAATGCTATGGCTGGGTTTCACGACCTTAATGATCTTTAGTAGTTGTGGATGCTTGCTAGAGTTCCAATCATAAGTGCATATGATCCAAGTAAAGAAAGTATGTTAGCTCATGCCTTTCCCTCATATAGAATTGCAAGAATGATTACCGGTACTTGTTATCGATTGCCTAGGGACAAATAACTTTCTTGTTGACAAAAACCCTTTTACTAAACACCTAACTTTTATTATCTTGCAAAGTACTTCTAGTTTTATTCTTGCAAATTAGTTCTAGCATCACACCTACAAACTAGTTTCATACTTGTTTTCGATAAAGCAAACGTCAAGTGTGCGTAGAGTTGTATCGGTGGTCGATAGAACTTGAGGGAATATTTTTTCTGCCTTTAGCTCCTCGTTGGGTTTGACACTCTTATTTATCGAAGAAGGCTACAAACAATCCCCTAAACTTGTGGGTTATCAAGACCTTTTTCTGGCGCCATTGCCGGGGAGCAATAGCGTGGGGTGAATCTTCTCGTGTGTGCTTGTTTGCTTTACAACAAAGTAGTTTTTGAAAGTGCGTTATATCGACTAGAGGGGGGTGAATAGGCGATTTTTATGAAAGTCTTCAAAACGTGGGAGTTATGAAGACAAACAGCAAAGATTATGCCTATTACTATGCAGCGGAAGTTAGATTACACTAGGCCAGCCATGGTCAAGTATTCAATAGAGTGAAAGCACAATGACAAACAGCTGCAGTGTAATAAGGATCAGGTAGGAAGAAGTTATGAAGCCAAACAGATCATACATTCACGTTGTGAAGACAAAAGATAGAGCAAGCATGCAATGGCTTCACAATGAGTAACAGTAAGAAAAAGGAAGTGAAGATGAAACCAGTGACTCGTTGAAGACAATGATGTGTTGAACTAGTTCCAGTTGCTATGACAACTGTACGTCTGGTTGGAGCGGCTAGGTATTTAAACCTTAGGACACCTAGTCCTGAACACGCAGCTCAGGACACCAAGTCCTCACCGTATTCTCCTTGAGCTAAGGTCACATAGTCCTCGCCCAATCACTCTGGTAAGTCTTCAAGGTAGACTCCCAAACCTTCACAAACTTCGTTCACTGGCAATCCACAATGTCTCTTGGATGCTCTGAACGCGACGCCTAACCGTCTGGAGGATTCACAGTCCTCAAGTGTAGTAAGTCTTCAGATCACACAGACAAGAAGACTTAAGTGATGCCCAATGTTCTCTGGCTCTGGGTGGTTAGGGCTTTTCTCCTCGCTAGGAATTTTCTCTCAAAGGCTTCGAGGTGGGTTGCTCTCAAACGACAAAAGCCGTGCACTGAAATCTGAGCAGCCAACCGTTTATGGTTGTAGGGGGTGGGCTATTTATAGCCACTTGGCAACCCGACCTGATTTGTCCAAAATGACCCTGGGTCACTAAGGAACTGACACGTGTCTCAACGGTCAGATTTCAAACTCTCATGGCAACTTTACTTGGGCTACAAGCAAAGCTGACTTGTCCGGCTCTGGACAAGATTCGCTCTCATTGTCTTCACTCGAAGACATAGGTTTTTGATTTAGGCATCACTTCAGTCATTCTGACTGGTTCTCCTGGACCCCACTTAACAGTGTGGTGGTTCCTATGACTCAACACAAAAGAAAAAGAACTACGAAAGATCTAAGTCTTCGAGCTCCATAGGCTTCATAACGTGTCTTCTTTTGTCATAGTCTTCAATGTGAATATCTTCATATACCACCTTTGGCTTCAATGTCTTCATACATTTTTAGGGGTCATCTCTGGTAGTAAAACCGAATCAATGAGGGACTTCTACCTGTGTTATCCTGCAATTCTCACAAACACATTAGTCCCTCAACTAGGTTTGTCGTCAATACTCCAAAACCAACTAGGGGTGGCACTAGATGCACTTACGATCTCCCCCTTTTTGGTGATTGATGACAAACTAGTTGAAGTTTTCAACGAGGAGTATAGTATGTGAAATTTGTAAAGGATAGGGAATTGTCTTCATAAGTTGCAAGGGCTCCCCTGAAGATGTGCATGTAAGTTAATTTGCTTTTGGAATGCAAATGCACATGGCAGGTTGTTCTTGTGATGTGCACTAGATCCACTTCAACTTATGATGACAATCCACTATGCATGTGAAGGTATATGAAGATAATGACATGCATAATGGAAAATGGACGTCTGCGGAATGAGATAAGTGCGGAATTTATCGTCGCACATGCGGAATTTATCTTCGCAAAACAGGGTGGCAAACAAGTAGCAGACGACCATCGAGTTTTAGTGTTACAACTCAAAGAACCAAATGAAGCAAAAAACGAGAGTTGTAAGCACGAAGCAAAATATAGCAAAACATAAAGCACCCGCCCATATGGACCCGCTTGAAGACTATCAACCCATATGCTTCTCCCCCTTTTGTCAGCAAGGACCAAAAAGGTTTGAAGACATAGAGTGTCCACTCGTTTTCAGGAGCAGCAGGGTCGTTGGAGGTGTTTGGCGGTGCAGAAGAGCTGGGAGGTGCTGAAGCAGGTGGCGGTGATGTAGCATCGTCTTCTTCATCAATGATTCTGGCAGTGACTGTGGCAGCATATGAAGAAAACTCAGAGTCTTCAAGTGATGGTGTGTTGCGCATCACAGCCCTTCTAGGAGGTGTGGTGTCAAACTTGAATCGCTCAGTGAAGCCATCCTCTTCAAGTTCAGCTTCAGTACACATCATTGAGAGCCCTTTCCATGTACGACGACAGGTTTCATGAGTGACGAAAGCATTCTTGGTGGCAAGATTTCGAAGACGATTAACATCCACCAAGAGCCTCTTCATCTGACGCTTTAGCCAGTCGTGATGCCTATCTTGTTTTTGATGAAGGGCCACAAGAAGCTCTCGGTCATTGGGAACACGAGCACGCTTCTTGGGTCTTGAAGCAGTTGCACTATCAGTGGCTTCAGTTGAAGCAGGGTGTGGCGCACGTGTAGTGCCAGCCAAAGGATACACCCTGGAGATGGCTTCAACACCTTCATCGTTCTGAGTGAAGCTCTAGTGTTCTGCATTCTGAAGACTCAACGGTTGCTTGGCAGGCTCAGGATATATAGCTTCAACAGAGGTATCCACATCTGGCAAGAAGATCCGATGGTTGCGGGCTGAGGGCTGATATGAGATCGCAGAGTGAAGCTTGATCAGTCTCATTACCCAAGGAGCATAGAACTTTAAACCAAACAGATCTGAGCCTGATGCAGCGAGTTGGCGTATGAAGAAATCCTGTGCATTGAAGCATTTGCCATGAAGGATACAGAATATCAGAGTCTTCATTGCACCCTCGATCTTGGCATTTGGAGAGTGCCCTTTAATAGGCCAGAGAGTCCGCCGGATAATGTGATAGATTGTTCTGGGCAGGTACTCAAAGTCTTCAACGAAGAACTCTGTTGGATAAGGAGCATCAAGAGGCAGTGGCTTCATCATGGAGAGCATCTGACTCATATTTGGTTCAGGCCTCTGGAATATGCTCTCAAGAGCTTCAGTGTGTAGTTGACAACCTTCCTCGAAGAGTTCGCCAGGAGTGGGCAGGCCGGTGAGCTCAATGATATTGAATGCATTGGCTTCGTGATGGACATTGCCGGTCATCCACTCCAGGGCCCAAGTCTTTGGATCTCTATTGTATCCTTTGATGTGTAGGGTTGCATAGAATTGCAACAGAAGCTCTTCATTCCAGTGCTCTTCATCAGTTATAAACTGCAGCAGACCCACTTGCTTGAAGCAATCTAGCGCTTCCTCTAAGCAGGGCAGACCAGCAATGGCTTCAACATCAAGGCACTTGTGAGGGAAGATGCGACCTTGGTTGTATAGGATGCATGAATAGTAGCTGCGCTGAGGATAGCTCCAGAACCTATCTGATGAAATCCTTTCCCTTGAATAGGGGTTCTTGGAGCTGTTGAAGAACGTATTGTCTGCCCTGAAGCTATTGATGTCAAAGGAGCCAGGTGCTGATGCAGGACCTGGGAATCTTGGCAGCCTTGGGACTGGCTTCTGGACTTGAGGCCCGTGCTCAACATGGTAATCAAATTGAGGACCAGCAGCAGACTCAGGAACAGAAGTGTTTGGATCAGTAGCTTCGCTATCTGCTGAAGCTTTTGGTGGGGAGAGCTCCACATTGGCTTCAGTGTGTGTTGTGGCAGCCTCAACATTTTCAGCCTCCGCTTGACTAGCTGGAGGGTCAGTCACAAGCACGTTCTCCTGGAGAACTGCTTCTTGGTGTAGCAGGGGAGTGGGATCTTGTGGTACTTCTTCATTTTCTTCGGCTGATGCAGCCGGAATGTCTTCAGCATAGACTTGAGGCCTTAGACCTTTGCGAAGCCTGCGGAACACAGACGATGCTTGTGGGGTTGGAGTGGGCTGGGCCTCAAAGTCTTCTTCCTCTTGAGGACGATCCGCCCATGATGCATCTTGTGCAATTGGCGTCAGAGGACGACCAATGCTGATGAGCTCGCTTTGTTCATACTGAGGAAGGGCTGCATCATCTTGTACATTGTCCTGATGACCAATGTCTTCAGCAGCAATGGGGTCGGCTGTTGGTATGTCTTCAGCTTCAGGAGCCTCTATGTAAGCAGGCTCATGAACTGTCAGTTGTCTTTCTGTGTTGGGTCGAACCATAGAGATAGGTTCAACAATTAAGGGCTCTGTGGGAGCAGCCCGAGATTTCTTGATCTTTCTCTTCTTCTTGATGGGGGCAGTAGGAGAGGCTTCAGAGCTTTTCCTTTTCCTGGCTTCAGCCTCAGCAGTTCTTGTCTTCTTGAGCTCAGAAGCTGTTGACCGGCTCTTTGGCTTCGATCCAGTCGTTGCAGTTGGGAAGACAATTGGAACTGCTTCTTGCCTTGATGCCTCTGGTTCAGCCATAGCAGGCTTCTTCTTCTTCTTCGCGGCCATCTTGGGGTCGATGCCAGGACGCCCAAGTGCCTTGCGCTTCTCAGCCTCATTATAGGCTTGTACACATCTTTCAGCCAGAGACTTCATCCGCTCACGTGAGCCCTGAGCTTCTGCACGCTTTTTCAGAAAATTTTCCTTGAGCTCATGCAACATGGTCTTGAAGCTCTTCACTTCTTGCACGCTGAGCCTGGCCATATGCTTCTTGAACTGAGCCTTTTCATGATCAATTTTCTGCTTCAGTTCAACTATGCGCTGGGCAATAGCAAGTTCTGAAGCAATAGCGCCTTGGAATGCGACGCTAAGGCCAACGGGCAGCTGCAGATCTTCGAAGCTGATGTCTGGTGAGGCAAACCATTCGTCGATGAAATTGTGGATGATGGCGACATCAAAGAGAGGCAAATTGTTGAAGATTTCAGCTTCTTCTTTGCTCTTGATGAGCTGCTCTAGAGCGTCATCTCCAAGATCTTCATCACTTGACAGATCTATGGCTTCGCTGCGTAGGATGGCAGCAGCTGTGAGCTCTTTGCCGGTGTGTGGCTGAGGCACTTTGGCCTTCTGGGGCTTGGAGACGCGGGATACATCTTCAGACTGCACACTGTCTTCAGGAGGTGCAGTTGCCAATGGCTTCGCCCTTGAGATTTTTGAGGAAGGGGCCGGCTTTGAAGCTTTCGGCTTCTTTGATTGCTTTGGCTTCGGTACAGCAGGAGCTTCATCAGACTCAGAGTCAGCTGGAGGGTCATTCACGGCAGTCCCTTGGACTAAGATGTGGGTGATGAGGCCTTCAAGGTTGGCAAATGGACCGATGATATTGCGTTCTGCATCGCGTGTGCCATCTGCCCTTGGTGCAGAGGGACCAGGGTTGAAGTCTAACCCAAATTTCTTCTTGTTCTGCTTCGCTGATTGTTGGGCAAACTGGAAGTTGCGCTTGAACAGATTGTCGTCACGACACCAGAGTAGTGACGACGAATGTGCATCATCAGGCTGTGGTCCTCGGACCATGCATGGGTAGAAACCTTGAGCAATGGCTTCATCTCTGGTTCTAGGTACGAGATTCTTGTAAAGGACGTCCCCCCATGGTCTCTTGATGGCACTTTTCTCAGCATACTCTTGGGTGACGAAGTGGTATTTGAACCATTGTTCTGCCCAATAACGTCGAATCCATTGGATTCAGGTCTTGCGCTGCCCATAACTCTCTTCTGGATCTGTTTTATACATTTCTGCCAGGTCTTCAGGCAGATCTTTGGAAGTTCCTTCGTGTCGCTGTCTGCCCCCTTTCCTTGTTGCTGCTTCTGAAGCCATAAACTTTAACTTGAAAGGCTTCAAAACTTTCAAAGGCTTCAAAGGCTTTCTTTTGCTGGACCAACAGGAACTGGCTTCAGGAGAGTTTATGTGTTGCTGTAGGAATTCTGCAAATGAATGCAGACTATGAGAACCGAAGGATTCTCCCACGGACATGTACCTGTGACAGCATTAAGGTGCGAGGGAAGGGGAAGAGGTCATATGCATTCTTAGAAGGTTTTGAAGATTAATCAGTTTAGAAGACATTGACCTCACCGTGCGAAGACATTCACTCATAGATAAGAAGTTGGTTCCAGATTTGTACGAACCCACAGATCAGTACAAGTGAGGAATCTAACTACTTCATGAAGCACAAGTGAATATACTAGGCATGTTATGAGATGCAGATTGAAAGATCTAACTCGTGTGAAGATAAACTTCTTATGGTAGAAAGTGACAGAACCATGAGATCAAAGGGGCTGTAAAAAGAAGTTTTATTTACCACACTTGGAACTGCTAGACGGAAGTGAGAGATGATGCCGATCAGTTCAGTCCTTCGTGCCCTAACTTGGCGATGGAAGACACCTACGGTGATGGCGGAGAGAACGATGTCCGCGGTCGGCGTGAGGACGGCGTCAGAGAGGTTGCGGCAGCGAAGCGCTTCGTCGCCGGCGTCGTCGAGTGCTAGTGGTGGCGCTAGGGTTCTTGCGAGGGTGGAAGAAGGAGATAATGACCACGGTAAGTGTGAATTTATAGGCTCAGGGGCAGCACTGTGCTATTACATAGGTGCCCCTGGCGATTCGCATCTGAGGAACACGTGGCCAGTTTGCGGAAGTTTTGGGTTTGTTCCACGTCCCACGCACGCCTGGATTGTCGGGCGGTCGTTCCTGCTTCTCCGGATTTTATGTGGAGGAATGGGCATTTAAAGCGGACTTTATGGTTGTCTCTATATATTCAGCTGACAAGGACGCAGTGAAGACATTCGACAGTTTCAATAGAATGCATATGACTTGGAGAGATAGAGTTTGAGATAGAAAGCATAGAGAGATTAGGGTCCGATCACATTCACTTAGTTCAAAAGATTCAACTAAGAAGACATAGCTATAAGTGAATGTTGTAGAGGACAGAACACTAGCATATATATATATATATATATATATATATATATATATATATATATATATATATATATATATCTGTAGTCAACATAGTGAAGATAATCATGAAAATGTGTTGAGTTTCGAAGCCAAATCAACTGTGAAGACATTGCAAGGTAACGCCATGAGTGAAACACTTTAAAATAGAACGATTGGTGGTGGCGTTACCCACCGTATAGGAAGTATTAGACCCAGACACGGCGCACAATTATCGTGGCGCTCCGAAGTCAAATTCCACATTAATGTATTCACACTTAGAATGTATATCTTCATTGATTTGAAGATATACTTCACTTCGTGTGTTGCACATCTAAGTCATCAATATGCATAAGGGTTAGGATGTGTGCCTGATCACAGGACATTTGAGGATTCCAGGATATTTATCTCACACCGTAACTTGCAAAACCTCTTCTCATCCAAGGGCTTGGTGAAGATATCTGCCAATTGTTCTTCAGTGTTGACGTGTATGATATCAATGTCTTCCTTCACAACATGATCTCTGAGAAAGTGATGACGAATTTCAATGTGCTTTGTCTTCGAGTGCTGAACTGGGTTGTTCGCAATCTTGATGGTGCTTTCGTTGTCGCAGTAAAGTGGGACTTGCTTCAGATGAATACCATAGTCCTTGAGTGTTTGCTTCATCCACAGAAGCTGAGCGCAGTAAGATCCAGTAGCAATGTATTCAGATTCAGCAGTGGAGAGAGATACACAGTTCTGCTTCTTTGAAGACCAACATACAAGTGATCGTCCCAGAAAGTGACATGTGCCTGATGTAGACTTGCGATCAACTTTGTCACCAGCATAATCAGCATCCGAAAATCCAACCAAATCAAACTCTGGGCCCTTTGGATACCATAATCCTAGAGTTGGGGTGTGAGCCAAATATCGAAGAATTCGCTTCACAGCTAAGTGATGCGACTCCTTTGGTGCCGCTTGAAATCAAGCACACATGCAAACACTAAGCATAATATCTGGCCTAGATGCACATAAATAAAGCAAAGAACCAATCATGGAGCGGTATACCTTTTGATCGAACTCTTTACCATTGTCGTCAGGACCTAGATGATGTTTGGCTGGCATTGGTGTTGTGAAGCCTTTGCAGTCTTGCATACCGAACTTCTTCAGGCAATCTTTGAGATACTTCTCTTGAGATATGAAGATGCCATTGCGTTGTTGTCGTATTTGAAGACCAAGGAAGAACTTCAGCTCCCCCATCATGGACATCTGATATTGCTCTTGCATCATATATCCAAACTCTTCACTGTACTTCTGATTGGTGCAGCCGAAGATAATGTCATCCACATATATTTGGCACACAAACAGTTCACCATCATATGTCTTCGTGAAAAGAGTGGGATCCAGGGAACCAGGTATGAAGCCTTTGCTCTTCAGGAAGTATTTGAGTGTGTCATACCAGGCCCTAGGGGCTTGTTTGAGGCCATACAGTGCCTTGTTGAGCTTATATACCATG
Source organism: Triticum aestivum (assembly GCF_018294505.1). NCBI lineage: Eukaryota > Viridiplantae > Streptophyta > Magnoliopsida > Poales > Poaceae > Triticum > Triticum aestivum. The sequence goes on from NC_057809.1 coordinate 310,493,210, forward strand.
TCAGGATGTTTTGGATTTTCAAAGCCAGGCGGTTGTGCAACATACACTTCTTCAATCTTGCCATTGAGAAAGGCACTTTTCACATCCATTTGATATAGAAGTATGTTATGATGATTTGCATAAGCCAGCAGAATGCATATGGCTTCAAGCCTAGCCACGGGAGCAAATGTTTCATTGAAGTCAATGCCTTCCACTTGAGTATATTCTTGAGCAACGAGACGAGCTTTGTTTCTAACAACTTGACCATGCTCATCTTGTTTGTTGCGCTATATCCATTTGGTGCCTATTATGTTGTGCTTCCGTGGATCAGGACGCTTAACCAGTTCCCATACATTATTCAGCTCAAACTGTTGAAGCTCTTCTTGCATAGCTTGAATCCATTCAGGTTCCATGAAGGCTTCTTCAACTTTCTTGGGTTCTGATATTGAGACGAATGCGAAGTGCCCACAAAAATTTGCTAGCTGAGTTGCCCTTGAATGAGTGAGTGGACCAGGTGCATTGATGCTGTCAATTATTCTGTCAATCTGCACTTCATTGGCAACACGAGGATGTATAGGGCGAAGACTTTGCTCTTGCTGATCTGTGTTGTTGTTGGGACGAATGTCTTCAGGCTGAGCATTGTCTTCATGTTGATCAGGTGCTGAGATGATAAGTTCTTCTTCAGGATGAGCTTCAGAAGGTATAATCTCTCCAGTTCCCATTAGCTTGATTGATTCACTAGCTGGAATCTCATCTAGCACATTTGGCAGTTGCTCTCTTTGTGAACCATTTGTCTCATCGAACCGCACATCCACTGTTTCAACCACTTTGTAATGAAAGAGATTGAAGACTCTGTAGGAGTGCGAATCCTTTCCATATCCAAGCATAAAGCCCTCATGTGCTTTTGGTGCAAACTTTGAGGTGTGGTGTGGGTCCTTGATCCAGCACCTTGCGCCAAATACTCTGAAGTAACTGACATTTGGCTTCTTGCCAGTTAGGAGTTCATAAGATGTCTTGTTCGGAAGCTTGTGAAGATAAACACGATTGATTGTATGGCATGCAGTGTCAATGGCTTCAGTCCAGAATTTTCTTGGAGTCTTGTATTCATCTAGCATTGTTCTGGCCATCTCAATGAGTGTTCTGTTCTTGCGTTCGACAACACCATTCTGCTGTGGCGTGTATGGAGCTAAGAATTCATGTGTGATGCCCAAGGTATCAAGATATATATCAAGGCCAGTGTTCTTGAATTCAGTGCCATTGTCACTTCTGATGTGTTTTATCTTGGCGCCAAAATTGTTCATAGCATGATTGGCGAAGCGTCTGAAGACATCCTGCACTTCAGTCTTGTAAAGGATTATGTGCACCCAAGTATATCTAGAGTAATCATCAACAATGACGAAGCCATAGAGGCAAGCAGTAGTAGTAAAAGTTGAGTAGTGAGTGGGGCCAAAAAGATCCATGTGAAGCAGTTCGAAGGGTTGAGTAGTAGTCATGATTGTCTTCGAAGGATGTTTTGCTCTTGTCATCTTCCCTGCTTCACATGCACCGCATAAGTGATATTTCTTGAACTTGACGCACTCGATGCCTATGACATGCTTCTTCTTCGCAAGGGTGTGGAGGTTCCTCATGCCAGCATGCCCAAGCCTCCGATGCCAAAGCCAGCATTCTGAAGCTTTTGCAAGAAGACATACTGCAAGTTGTGGCCCTGGTGAGAAATCTACCACGTACAGATCATCTTTTCAAACACTAGAGACTTGTCAGATTCCATTAGTACTAGGCAACGATATTTTCCAAACATTACGATCATGTTCAAATCGCAAAGCATTGAGACAGACATTAAGTTGAAGCCAAGGGATTCAACAAGCATGACTTTATCCATGTGTTGATCCTTTGAGATTGCAACTCTACCTAAACCCAATACCTTACTTTTACCAGTGTCAGCAAATGTGATGTGGCTCTTGTCGGATGGACGTAAGGTTGAGTCCATAAGAAGGCTTCTTTTGCTAGTCATGTGATTGGTACACCCACTGTCAATAATCCATTCTGAAGACTTTAAAGACGCTAGTGTCGTACCCTACAGTGCAGTTAGGGGGATAGGCTTCACGAAGAGAATTGTGAAGCAAAAACATTTGACGAACCAGTGGGTTATGAAAACTTAGATCCAGATTAGGACTAATAGGGAGAGTAGCATGCGATTCAGGAACTAAGTACATAATGATGCCATTCGGGCATTTTATCTTGCGCCCTACAAGATTTTTAAGGTCCCCAGCAATAGCGTCAGAAGATTTTGTTTTTCTGCTGGAGACCTTTCCCTGCAAAAGAGAGTTAAGCTTTCTTAACCACCCACATCTTCAAGGGTGGCTTAGAAGCAATAAGTCTAAGTGCAGCATCTGAGAATTTTGGCTTTGAAGCCTTAGCAAACAGTCTTGCAGGTGGACAATAATACTCATAGGAATAAGCAGAATACTTTTTGGTCATATGAACATGACAGTTCGATGAACCGCTCTCATATTCATATGCCTGAGTATGGTTTCCCTGCAAAACATTTGCGTTAGTGTGACTCAGGTGAGTCCTCTGTTTGTATGAAGCCTTTGGACCGTATGAAGCCTTTGGTCTGAGGTTTGTCTTCTTCAAGTGAGGTATCATGAAGACATTCACAGGAAGATTTTCCAGACACTTTTTCGGAGCCCAGATCTTCTTCATAGGCGGTCCATTCCTGCAGTTAGTACCAATGTACCTGGCAAACACTTCACCATTCTGATTCTTAAACAGTTTATAGTTTACGTCAAAGGATTCATCAATGATAATGGGGTTAGCACAAGTGAAGCCAGATAAATTGGATGGATCTGCTGAAAGTTCCTTTGCAGCAACCCATGTGGTTTTGGGGTACTGCTCAGGTCTCCAGTAAGAGCCATCTGCATTTATTTTCCTTACGAACCCAACACCCTCTTTCCTAGGGTTTCGGTTCAGAATCTGCTTCTTGAGGACATCACATAATGTCTGATGTCCTTTAAGACTTTTGTACATCCCTGTTTCAAGAAATGTCTTCAACCTAGCATTCTCATCAGCAATAGCAGTGGTATCCTCAGCAGAGGGGTTAGTTACCACATTAACAGTTGAAGATATTGCAACAGCAGTAGCAGTGGAAAATTCAGCAATAGAAGTAGCATTATCATGCTCAATGCATTTAAGACATGGTGGTTCAAATCCTTCCTGAGCGGAACTGATCTGTTCGGCGCGAAGTGACTCATTTTCCTTTTGAAGATCTTCATGAGCCGCTCTCAATTTCTCAAGTTCTTGCTTCCTTTGAAGATAATCATAGGAAAGCTTTTCATGAGTTGTTGAGAGAGTATCAAGACGATCTTCAAGTTCCTGATACTTAACGTGAAGATTTTTTATGTCTTCAATTCAGGATTCAGATCGAGTCATTTCAGCACCCAACAGATCATCGCTTCTGTCTAACAGTTTTTGAATATGTTCCATAGCTTTCTGTTGTTCAGTTGCAATTTTAGCAAGTGTTTTGTAGCTGGGTTTTGAATCACAGTCAGAGTCATCGTCACTAGATGTTTGATAGCGAGTAGTGCGTGTGTTTACCTTGGCACCGCGTGCCATGAAGCAGTAGGTAGGAGTGGAGTCGTTCTTGTCATTTGCATCAGTGTCGGTGATGAAGTCATTGTCTTCAGTGTTGAAGATGGACTTGGCGACGTATGATGTAGCCAGACTCGCAATGCCAGAATCAGACTCCTCCTCAGATTCCACATCTGCCTCCTCAGAAGCGGACTCCTCCTCTGAATCCATTTCCTTGCCAAGAAACGCACGTGCCTTGCCATATGAGCTCTTCTTGTGTGATGAAGACTTTGAGGAAGACTTGGAAGAAGACTTTGAGTATTTCTTCTTCTTCTTGTCGTCAGAATCATATTCCTTGCTCTTCTTCTTCCTTCTGTTCTCATTGTCCCACTGTGGACACTCAGAGATGAAGTGTCCAGTTTTCTTGCACTTGTGACATGTTTTCTTCTTGTAGTCATGAGCAGAAGCTTCATCATTCCTTGAGCTTGATCGTGAAGATTTTCTGAAGCCTTTCTTCTTGGTGAATTTTTGGAACTTCTTCACTAGCATTGCAAGTTCCCTTCCAATGTCTTCAGGATCATCAGAACTGCTGTCAGATTCTTCTTCAGATGAGGAAACAGCTTTTGCCTTCAAGGCACGAGTTCGCCCATAGTTTGGACCGTAGATATCTCTTTTCTCAGAAAGCTGAAACTCATGTGTGTTGAGCCTCTCAAGTATGTCAGACGGATCGAGTGTCTTGAAATCAGGACGTTCTTGAATCATCAGGGCTAGGATGTCAAACGAACTATCAAGTGATCTCAGCAGCGTCTTGACGATTTCATGTTTGGTGATCTCAGTGGCGCCGAGGGCTTGAAGCTCATTTGTGATGTCAGTGAGCCGGTCAAATGTGTGCTGGACATTCTCATTGTCATTTCGCTTGAAGCGGTTGAAGAGGTTGCGAAGAACACTGATTCTTTAATCTCTCTGGGTTGAGATGCCTTCATTGACCTTGGAGAGCCAGTCCCAGACCAGCTTGGATGTCTTCAAGGCACTCACACGGCCATACTGTCCTTTTGTCAGATGACCACAGATGATATTTTTGGCAGTGGATTCCAGTTGAGTGAACTTCTTGACATCAGCAGCAGTGACACCTTCTCCAGCCTTGGGAACGCCGTTCTCGACGACATACCATAGGTCGATGTCAATGGCTTCAAGATGCATGCGCATCTTATTCTTCCAGTAGGGATATTCAGTTCCATCGAAGATGGGGCACGCAGCGGAGACTTTGATTATCCCTGCAGTCGACATAGCTAAAACTCCAGGTGGTTAAACCGAATCACACAGAACAAGGGAGCACCTCGCTCTGATACCAATTGAAAGTGCGTTATATCGACTAGAGGGGGGGTGAATAGGCGATTTTTATGAAAGTCTTCAAAACATGGGAGTTATGAAGACAAACAGCAAAGATTATGCCTATTACTATGCAGCGGAAGTTAGATCACACTAGGCCAGCCATGGTCAAGTATTCAATAGAGTGAAAGCACAATGACAAACAGTTGCAGTGTAATAAGGATCAGGTAGGAAGAAGTTATGAAGCCAAACAGATCATACATTCATGTTGTGAAGACAAAAGATAGAGCAAGCATGCAATGGCTTCACAATGAGTAACAGTAAGAAAAAGGAAGTGAAGATGAAACCAGTGACTCGTTGAAGACAATGATGTGTTGAACCAGTTCCAATTGCTGTGACAACTATACGTCTGGTTGGAGCGGCTAGGTATTTAAACCTTAGGACACACAGTCCCGGACACCCAATCCTGAACACGCAGCTCAGGACACCAAGTCCTCACCGTATTCTCCTTGAGCTAAGGTCACATAGTCCTCGCCCAATCACTCTGGTAAGTCTTCAAGGTAGACTCCCAAACCTTCACAAACTTCGTTCACTAGCAATCCACAATGTCTCTTGGATGCTATGAACGCGACGCCTAACCGTCTGGAGGATTCACAGTCCTCAAGTGTAATAAGTCTTCAGATCACACAGACAAGAAGACTTAAGTGATGCCCAATGTTCTCTGGCTCTGGGTGGTTAGGGCTTTTCTCCTCGCTAGGAATTTTCTCTCAAAGGCTTCGAAGTGGGTTGCTCTCAAACGACAAAAGTCGTGCACTGAAATCTAAGCAGCCAACCGTTTATGGTTGTAGGGGGTGGGCTATTTATAGCCACTTGGCAACCCGACCTGATTTGTCCGAAATGACCCTGGGTCACTAAGGAACTGACACATGTCTCAACGATCAGATTTCAAACTCTCATGGCAACTTTACTTGGGCTACAAGCAAAGCTGACTTGTCCGGCTCTAGACAAGATTCGCTCTCATTGTCTTCACTCGAAGACATAGGTTTTTGATTTAGGCATCACTTCAGTCATTCTGACTAGTTCTCCTGGACCCCACTTAACAGTGCGGTGGTTCCTATGACTCAACACAAAAGAAAAAGAACTACGAAAGATCTAAGTCTTCGAGCTCCATAGGCTTCATAACGTGTCTTCTTTTGTCATAGTCTTCAATGTGAATATCTTCATATACCACCTTTGGCTTCAATGTCTTCATACATTTTTAGGGGTCATCTCTGGTAGTAAAACCGAATCAATGAGGGACTTCTACCTGTGTTATCCTGCAATTCTCACAAACACATTAGTCCCTCAACTAGGTTTGTCGTCAATACTCCAAAACCAACTAGGGGTGGCACTAGATGCACTTACAGTTTTTATTTCCTGTTCTAAGTTGTTCTGTATCTTTAGTTATGGATATGGAACACGAAACAACAAAAAAATAGTTGTACTTGCTACTCATGGAGATGGGGAACCTCCTAAAACCCTCGATGCTCGTTATGTGAAAAATATTATGCACTATTTTGTTCTTACCGAAGGATCAATGTTATGACAATTGATATGATCCCATTGATTCTTTTGAAATATACCTTTTTGATGAACTTGATGCTTGCTATACTTGTGGCCAAGATGCCAATATGAATTATGCTTATGGGGATGAACTTGCTATAGTTCCTTATGTTAAGAATGAAATTGTTGCTATTGCACCTACGCATGATAGTCCTATTATCTTTTTGAATTCTCCAAACTACACTACATTGGAGAAGTTTGCACTTTTTAAGGATTGCATTAATGGGTTGCCTTTGACCACTACACATGATGATTTTGATGAATATAATATGCATGTGATTGCTTCTCCTACTTGCAATTATTATGAGAGAGGAACTACTTCTCCATCTCTCTATGTTTCCAACACAATAAAGTTGCAAGAAACTTCATATGCTATGTATTGGCCTTTACTTGATGTGAATGAATTGTTCTTATATGACATGCCTATGCATAGGAAGAGAGCTAGACTTTGTTGTTACATGACACACATCACTTTGTGCTCACTACTAAATGCCAAATCATTGTTAATTAAAATTGGCTTTGATATACCTTGGGATCCGGGTGGATTCATTACTTGAGCACTTTATGCCTAGCTTAATGGTTTTAAAGAAAGCACTGCCAGGGAGACAACATGGAAGTTTTAGAGAGTCATTTCTTTCTGTTGAGTGCTTTTATAAAGTTTAAAAAACAAAAAATATAGAGGGAAACTTAAAAACTTTTTCACAAAAGAGAAGCGATTGGAAGTTATGCATTGGAGAAGTGAGGGTCGACCTTGAACACTTGTGTTCATGCTCATGGAAACAATGTAGAATTTTTCATGAAAATTCTCACAAAAATAATTATCCCCTTGTACAATTCCATTGTATTATAAAAATGATGTGCCAAGTTTTGCCTTTAGGATGAGTAGAGTGCTTGTTGGTTTGTGCGGTGCAAAACAGAAACTTCGCTGTAGTGCTCGATTTTACATTTTTTACCGGAACGTCAAATGGTTCTTAAAAAAAATTGTACTGTCTTTCTATACAAAATGTTTATTTTGTCCTAACTTTTTAGAATTTTTTGAGTTACAGAAGTATGGTGGATGTTCAAATCTTTACAGACTGTCTTGTTTTCACAGATTGCTATTATAGCTTCATTATTTGCATATGTTTGAATTCTTGTTGAAACCTCCTTGACTTGGGGCCATAGAATTGTGATAGCTTACAGTGGGTAATGTTTGTTTATAATTATACAATAATGTTACAGCAGTACATGATGGGATTTCATTACCATATTCACTAACCCCGCCACTAAAAGTTTGGTTAAGTTTTGTGTGGATAAAGTATTCGAAGATCAAGGAGGTCTCGATATGAGGAGAAGGAGGAGAGGAAAGAGCTCAAGCTTGGGGATGCACAAGGCACCCCAAGTAAATATTCAAGGAGACTCAAGTGTCTAAGCTTGGGGATGCCCCGGAAGGCATCTCATCTTTCTTCAACAAGTATCGGTATGTTTTCGGATTCGTTTCGTTCACGTGATATGTGCAAATCTTGGAGCGTATTTTGCATTTAGTTTTCATTTTTCTTTTATGCACCATGCTGGTATGAGATAGTCCATGGTTTATTTACAGAATGTTCATTGCACTTCACTTATATATTTTGAGTATGGCATTGGGGCCTATTGGTGGCCGCCGGCAACCCCCGGACCGCGAGGAGGTGTACCCATCTTTTATTAATGATATTCGTAGTCGTAGGAGAAGCTTCATAGTGTTTAATGATTGACACAAATTGCCCCATCATGATCTGGAACATCCGTGGCTTAAACACGCCGGCATGACGCGCAGTTGTCTGTGAAACGGCAGAAGCTCATAGGCTAGCCATCCTCTGCCTCCAGGAGACCAAAATCGAAACCTGGAGTCGCCCCCTGGTCAAGGACGTCGGCGGTGCAAGACTAACTGATTGCGTCGTGCTCCCTGCCTCCGGCACCAGGGGAGGGGCAGCAATCTTCTGGGACAGCTCTATTGTAGATGTGCAATTGCATGCCATCGGCCTCTTCTCCATCACTGCCCGCGTCACCCTGAGGTCAGCATCAACAACGTTTTGGCTGACCACGGTGTACGGCCCCGTTGACGATGGTAGAAAGGACGGGTTCCTGGCAGAAATAGCTAGGACGGCGCCGCCACCAAACGACCCATGGCTCATCAACGGCGATTCCAACCTCATTTACAAGGCTAGTGACAAGAACAATAGCAACATTAACCGTAGGATGATGGGCAAATTCCACGCGGTGATCGATGCCGCAGGCCTCCGGGAGATTAGATGCAAAAACCGCCGTTTCACATGGAGTAACGAGCGCGACGATCTGACCCTTGTTAGCATCGACAAGTTCTTCTGCAGCAATGCTTGGGACACTCTCTTCCCAACCTTCCTCCTGCACCCCGCTTCAACATCCTGCTCCGACCACTGCCCCCTTCTGCTCGCTGCAGCAACCGCACCAGGCCGACTGGCTCATTTCCGGTTTGAATCCTTCTGGCCGCGTTTCCCCCGTTTCCACGAAATGGTGCAGCATGCGTGGGATCACCCCGTTGCCTCTAGCTGTGCATACAAACGCATCTGTGTCAAGCTAGATAGGGCGGCAAAGGACCTCAAAATCTGGGCAAAGGGTTTCTTCAGCAACACTCGCCTTCAGCTGCAGATCGCAAATGAAGTTGTCCTCCGCCTTGACACCGCCCAAGAACATAGGCAGCTTTTTGCCGGCGAGATCGCTCTCCGGAAGAAGCTCAAGCTCCGCGTCCTCAGATTGGCGGCGATCGAGAGGGCCAGGAAGCGCCAGGCCTCGTGCATCACTTGGCTGTGGGCTGGAGAAGCCCGATCGGCATTTTTTAGGCCAAAATCAACGCTAGGCGGCAGAAAAACTTCATCCACGCCATCCACATGCCAGATTCCACCGTCACGTCACACAACGACAAGGCTAGCGCCATCTACGGCCACTTCAGCTCCTCCCTTGGGGCGGCGCCAGCCAGAGACACCACCATTGCCTGGAAATTGCTCAATCTTCCATCGCTGCCGGCTATAGGTCTAGATAACCCATTTTCAGAGGAGGAGGTTTGGTAGGCGATTTGTGCTTCTCCGCAGGAAAAGGCACCTGGGCCGGATGGCTTCAACGGAACATTCTTCCGAGTATGCTGGTCAATCATTAAGCTAGACGTCATGCCAGTTTTTCACCATTTCTATCACCTAGCCGGAGGGGACGTGGTCGTCATCAACCGGGCAATGATCGTTCTCCTCCCCAAGAAGGACGAAGCGGCCGCGATCACGGACTATCGCCCGATTAGTCTGATCCATTCGATGGAGAAGCTAATCTCCAAGGTCCTCTCCATGAGGCTGGTGAAGGTGATCCACACTATCATTTCTCTGGAGCAAATGGCATTCCTCAAAACCAAATGCATCCATGATAGTTACCTCTATGTGCAAAACACCATTCGCCACCTCCATCGTCGTAGAACGCCGGCTCTGCTCATGAAGCTCGACACCGAGAAGGCGTTCGACATGGCCTCGTGGGACTACTTGCTAGATTTGCTACAGCAGCTAGGGTTTAGCGCGCGCTAGCGAGATTGGGTGGCCCTGCTCCTCTCCTCGGCGTCCTCGGCGGTTTCTTTGAACGGGGTGCCAGGCCGCCACTTTGCCTACCGTCGTGGTCTTCGCCAGGGCAACCCGCTCTCACCGTTTCTCTTCATCCTCGCCATAGACCCTCTGCACCACCTGTTGGCGAAGGCGGTCGAGCTACAACTCCTACAACAGATACCTGGCCGCGAGTTGAAGCTCAGGGTGAGTCTCTACGCCGATGACGCAGTTGTCTTCATCAACCCAACCCGTCGGGAGGTTGATGCTCTCCTGGGCAGCCTACGCCACTTCGAACGCGCTACAGGGTTAAGCATCAATACAGAAAAATCCACGGCATCGCCGGTCAGCTACAACAACCTAGACCTCGCACATGTGCTGCACAATTTCGGCGGCTCAATCGCCCCTTTTCCGATCAAATACCTGGGTCTGCCACTTATCATTGGCCGGCTTCGGCTAGTGCATCTGCAGTTCATCATCGATAGGATCAAAGCCTGGCTGGCGGGCCGGAAGAGAAACCTAATCCACATCGCGGGACGGCGCGTGCTGGTCCGCTGCGTTCTCAGCGCCATGCCGACCTTTGCGCTCACCGTCCTGAAGGTGCCAAAAAAGAACCTCAAAGAAATTGACAGATGCCGCCGCCATTTCCTTTGGAAGCAAGACAAGGAAATCTCCGGCGCAAGTTGCAAAGTTAGCTGGGCAGCGGTTTGCACTCCAACGAAAAATGGAGGCCTAGGAGTCCCTGACCTCTCGCGGTTTGGACGTGCCCTTCGCCTACGCTGGCCCTGGCTCGCATGGCGCCACCCTAAGCGCCCATGGGTGGGCTCGGTCCTGCCTTGCAACGACGATGACCTCTCCCTCTTCACGGTGGCCACCTCAGTCAGCATCGGCGATGGCGCGACGGTGTCCTTCTGGCACTCTCATTGGATGGGGTCGGGCACGCTCGCCCAGCAATTCCCATGGTTGGTTCTGCATGCTCCGAGAAAGAATAGGACGGTGAAGGAGGCCCTGGCGGACGAAAGCTGAATCAAGGACCTAGCCCATGGCCGTACTGAACATCTGATCCACGACGTCCTGATCTTGCATAGATGGCTCCATGGCGTAGTTGGCAAACTACGTGCGGGAACCCCCGACTCCATCAGATGGATCCTCGAGCGGACGGGCGAATACTCGGCAAGATCAGCTTACCGGGTGCAATTCCAGGGCATGACGTCCTCGGTCTTCGGCAAGATCATATGGAGTGCTTGGGCCCCCAGGAAGATCAAGATGTTCGCTTGGCTCATGCTGCAAAACAGGCTGTGGTGCAACGACAGACTTCAACGCCGCGGCTGGAAGAACTAGTACTTCTGCCAGTTGTGCACTCCAAACCTTGAATCCTCGAAGCATCTGTTCTGGGAGTGCCCAATGGCCAGGTGTCTGGGAAAAGATAAGATCATGGACGGGCTGCGCCTCGCTAGCTCCAGCTGCGAACTGGCAAGACCTCCATCACTCCTCCATTGCGTTGGCCGCCCTGGACAGGTCCGCACCAAGATGGCGAAAAGGCGCCAACACACTACTGCCAGTTTGCTCGGAGATATGGCAGGAACGGAACAACGCCACCTTCAGGAAAAGCACCCCAAGGGCCTCCAACATCATCAAAAGGATCACAAACTGCATCGAGCTTTGGCGAGCCGCGGATGCATCCTGCATTGAGAGCCCCTTCGGGGAACCACCATGAGATATAAACCCTAGTTTTTTTGTCGCTTAAGGATTGCCGATCTGTGGCAAGCCCTTGGATCCCCTGGATCCTCTCTCCACCTTTTGTTTTCCCACTGCTTCCTGCTTATCAATGAAATGCCAGCGAAAAGCTGGATCTTTCAAAAAAAAGTTTGGATTGTCTGTTTCTCTTCACATAGAAAACCGTTGTTTGAAGAATGCTCTTTTGCTTCACTTATATTTATTAGAGCATTGTCTTTTGTAGAAAGAATTAAACTCTCATGCTTCACTTATATCTATTTAGAGAGTCAAAAGGAATTGGTTAATTGCATGGTTAGTCATAAAATCCTACATCAAACTTGTGGATCACCGAATATGATATGTTTGATTTCTTGCAATAGTTTTGCGATATAGAGATGATAATATGTGGAAGGTACTAGTAAAAGGTTGTGGTTAGTAAGAATATTGGTGTTAAGGTTTGTGATTCCCGAAGCATGCATGTATAGTCTCTCGTTATGCTATGATGTTGGAGCATGATTTATTATTGATTGTCCTTGTTATGAATGGCAGTCGGGGACGAGCGATGGTCTTTTCCTACCAATCTATCCCCCTAGGGGCATGCGTAGTAGTACTTTGCTTCGAGGGCTAATAAACTTTTGCAATAAGTATATGAGTTCTTTATGACTAATGTGAGTCCATGGATTATACGCACTCTTACCTTTTCACAATTTGCTAGCCTCTACGGTACCGTGCATTGCCTTTTCTCACATCGAGACGTGGTGCAAACTTCGCAGGTGCATCCAAACCCCGTGATATGATACGCTCTATCACACATAAGCCTTATTATATCTTCCTCAAAATAGCCACCATACTGTAACATCCCAAAATTTTAAATTTTGGAATGTTATATTAAATAAATAGATTTGATTGATTGTTTGATTGTTGTGTGATTGATTGACTGAAAGTGAGTGAAATTCAAAACTTTTTGAAAGTTAAATGAGAGGGAATAAAAGGACTTTCCCAAACTTTCATTTTTTGCATTTATGATCTCCGTGAATTCAAATTCTTTTCAAATACAAAACCTTAGAGAGAAGATGACATGACTTCTTCCATTTAAATAAATGAAAAGGGTTTTTGAAAAGATTTGAATTTCATTTGGAAATATTTCAAATTCAGAAACTTCAAGCAACTCAATGATTTTCATGAGAGAAGATAAAATAACTTCTTCATAAACATATGAAATATGAGTTGGAAGTTTAAAAGAATCAAATTCAAGGTTCCTTTGAAATTATTTTCAATTTGGAGTTATTTGGTTTTATTCAAATTATTTTTCTCCAAAAATAAAATATATGGAAAATATGGTAAAATGATTCCCTACATTAGAAAATTGGAGAGAAATAAATTTGCATTTATTTTGGTATTTTTAAAATGATTTTATTAGGTTTTATTATAGCTGTAGCACTCTTTGCTTTATTTAAAAAAATTGGAATTTATTTGATGCTACAATAATGTTCAAGCTGTAGAAAATCTTTTTCTGAAAATTTTGATATATAATATGCCTATATAAAATTTTATTTTATTTTTGTTATTTTTTTCTTCCTTTTCTGTTTCTTAAAAAACTGCAGGTGCGCCTGGAACTAACTGTCGCCTACGTGCACAGCATAGTGGCATCGGGCGCCCCATCATTTTATTTTATTTTCTCCTCTCTCCTACATGGGCCAGGCCCAGCCAACTTTTTTTGACCGAATTTTGTTTAGAAAAAAACTACAGTGCGCGGCCAGCCGAGACCTTTAGGCCCGTGCAAGGCGTTTAGCCTTTTTCTTCTCTGTTTCGTTTATTTTTGTCTACGTTTAGTCCCACATTGCCTAGCCTTTAACCTTTAAGCCTCTTTTCCATCTATAAATAGAGACCCGTAGAGCCTTTAAAAATCATCCGATTCGGGTTAAATCAATATTTTGGTTTGACTAGATTCAAAAAAAATTCTCCTCTTCGGCGGGCGGGACTTCTGAAAGTTGTCTCCTCTCTCCGAAGTCGTCTTTTCTCTGCCTTATAAAGGTTTTTTTTTCATTTTTTTCTTTTTATACTTTCATAGTTTATTATTTCTAGACTAGTACGATAGAATAATTAGATTATCAATTAGTCTCTGTATTTATACATTAGACCTAGAATTTTTTTAGCCGTAGCTATTTTTCTTCCGTAAAACAGCTTGGCCCTGATTTTTCAAATAGTCATAACTTTTTACTCGTTCATCCAAATTAGATGAAACCAACGCCTATGGTTTTATCTTGTTTTCACCTATCCAGTGAACCTGTCACATCAACTTTTTTGAAATTTTAAAATTTTGAAATTTGTTCAGATTCATATTCAAACATCTTTTGTTCATAACTTGAGTTTTATAACTCTGATTTAATTGATTATTTTTGCAAATCGAAGTTCTTGACCTAAACTTTCTGATAAGGCCAAATTCACTTAATTTTGATACTATTATAAATTATTTTCTGTTGCAAGAGTTATTTGCTTGTTTTTGAAGTTTTTCGAATTGTTTTCTTCGTTCTTTCAGATCTTTGGAGTGATTGCTTATGTGTGATTGCTATTGCTTGCTTACGATAGATTGACCGGAGTGTGACGAATAGAACTATCAGGAGTTATGAGTGTGAATCATTTTCATCAACAGTACGAGGCAAGTTCACACTTTGATCATATCCCTTCATTACCAGTTTTTATGCATTAGTTTCAACCCTCAAACATTGCATGAATAGGATTGATAATATGTGGGTATTGGGAAGTAGTTGATGAGGTAGGAACCTATTGTCCTGCATTCAAACCTTGGGAGTTACTACTACGTTATGCTTATACTGTTATGCTATGCTCGTAGATGTGGATTGGTTTGAGATAATTCAAGAAAGATGTGAGAGTTTAGTGTTAACTAAGGTTTAACTTAAGGTGGCTACTTTAATACACATCTGGGTGGATTGGTAGGGGCACCCTGGGGATATACCAGTGGACTTGCCTGGACACCTGGGGATATACCAGTGTTGTCCTAGGAGATCCCCGGGTTACCGTGTGATCATCCTATGGTTTGCCACTCAGGCTCAAAGGGATCATAAGATTATTCATGCTAGAAACTTCCGTGTGCAGCCACATGCCATTATGGGCTCTGGCATAGTTGAGTAAGTTGGGTGAGCTCTTGAAGAGGTGGACTAGCAGATGTAGGGGGGTTGTAGGTGTACCGGTCTACCCGGAGTAAAGAGTTAATGCTTCTGAAAGACTGTGTCTCGGTCATCCGTTTCTCAAACACCCTGCAGTGCGAGAAATACAACGGAGGAGATCGAGTCTTGTGGGGAAAATTGCACAAACCTCTGCAGAGTGTACAAACTAATCATGATTAGTCGTGTCCCCGATTATGGACATCTTGAGTATCTAGATCTTGGATTATCGTATAGATCTCATCACGTTATCTAGATAATTTGTTTGGTAATTGATGTTAATTTGGGATTGAGTTGGAGGAACCTTCTCAATATTTATCAACCAACTTTGTAGTTAAATAAAATATATTCCTTTGCAGTAGGAAAAATTGGCTTTTCGCAAAAACATTATAACCGTAGAGCTTTTCCACCAGCCATATATGCATGTAGTGATAGTTATTATTCATCTTTATCCTATGGTGTGAATTTGCCAGTACATTCAATGTACTGAACCTTTGTGGCTGTAACGTCTCATGTTGCAGAATTCTTACGACGAGTAAGTGATATGTTAGGGTTACGATTTCTACACTCAACTTTGCCGTTGCTGTTGATCGGAATCCACAACCTTGTTGTTACTTCCGCTATTTGGGTTGAGGTAATAGTATTTACGTTACTTTATACATGTGATTTACCTCTGTTATAAATCCTCAAGTACTGTGTGTGTCAGCATACCGATCCAGGGATGACACTTAAGCACAAAGACTTGATCGCCTGAGGTCGGGTCGCTACACATACCTACCTATTATGGCTTTTTCATTGTCATTCCGAGATATATTGCCATGCAACTTCCACCGCTTCCATTTGATGACTTGAGCATTCATTATTATATTCCTTTGCATGATCATATAGCTGACATAGTAGTTGTGGCTCAGCCACCGTTCATCATTTTTCATACATGTTATGCTACATAATTGCACATCCTAGTACATTGCCAGAGGCATTCATATAGAGTCATACTTTGTCATAGGTATCGAGTTGTAATTTTTATTTTCTTTTGAGTTATAAGTAAATAGAAGTGTGATGATCATCATTATCCATTTTTAGAGCAGTGCCCCAGTGACAAGAGGATGATGGAGACTATGATTTCCCCACATGTCGGGATGAGACTCCGAACAATGAGAAAAAAAAAGAAAAAAGAAAAAAAAGAAAAAAGAAAAAAGAAAAAGAAAAAATAAACAAAGAGAGAAGGGGCATTGTTAGTATCCTCTACCACACTTGTGCTTCAAAGTAGCACCATGTTTTTCATTTGGAGAGTCTCCTATGTTGTCACTTTCATATACTAGTGGGAATTCTGTTGGAAATATGCCCTAGAGGCAATAACAAATTGATTATTATTATATTTCCTTGTTCATGATAATCGTTTATTATCCATGCTAGAATTGTATTGATAGGAAACTCAGATACATGTGTGGATACATAGACAACACCATGTCCCTAGTAAGCCTCTAGTTGACTAGCTCGTTGATCAATAGATGGTTACGGTTTCCTGACCATGGACATTGGATGTCATTGATAACGGGATCACATCATTCGGAGAATGATGTGATGGACAAGACCCAATCCTAAGCCTAGCACAAGATCATGTAGTTCGTATGCTAAAGCTTTTCTAATGTCAAGTATCATTTCCTTAGACCATGAGATTGTGCAACTCCCGGATACCGT
This sequence comes from Triticum aestivum, assembly GCF_018294505.1. Classification (NCBI taxonomy): domain Eukaryota; kingdom Viridiplantae; phylum Streptophyta; class Magnoliopsida; order Poales; family Poaceae; genus Triticum; species Triticum aestivum. Next base: position 310,509,861 of record NC_057809.1, read on the forward strand.
AGGAGTGCTTTGGGTGTGCCAAACGTCACAACGTAACTGGGTGGCTATAAAGGTACACTACAGGTATCTCCGAAAGTGTCTGTTGGGTTGGCACGAATCGAGACTGGGATTTGTCACTCCGTGTAAACGGAGAGGTATCTCTGGGCCCACTCGGTAGGACATCATCATAATGTGCACAATGTGATCAAGGAGTTGATCACGGGATGATGTGTTACGGAACGAGTAAAGAGACTTGCCGGTAACGAGATTGAACAAGGTATCGGGATACCGACGATCGAATCTCGGGCAAGTATCGTACCGATAGACAAAGGGAATTGTATACGGGATTGATTAAGTCCTTGACATCGTGGTTCATCCGATGAGATCATCGTGGAACATGTGGGAGCCAACATGGGTATCCAGATCCCGCTGTTGGTTATTGACCGGAGAGTCATCTCGGTCATGTCTGCATGTCTCCCGAACCCGTAGGGTCTACACACTTAAGGTTCGGTGACGCTAGGGTTATAGAGATATTAGTATGCGGTAACCCGAAAGTTGTTCGGAGTCCCGGATGAGATCCCGGACGTCACGAGGAGTTCCGGAATGGTCCGGAGGTAAAGAATTATATATAGGAAGTGCTATTTCGGCCATCGGGACAAGTTTCGGGGTCACCGGTATTGTACCGGGACCACCGGAAGGGTCCCGGGGGTCCACCGGGTGGGGCCACCTGCCCCGGGGGGCCACATGGGCTGTAGGGGGTGCGCCTTGGCCTATATGGGCCAAGGGCACCAGCCCCAAGAGGCCCATGCGCCAAGAGAAGAGGGAAAGGAAGAGTCCTAAAGGGGGAAGGCACCTCCGAGGTGCCTTGGGGAGGAGGGACTCCTCCCCTGGCCGCACCCTTCCTTGGAGGAAGGGCCAAGGCTGCGCCTCCCCCTCTCCCTTGGCCCTATATATAGTGGGGGGAAGGGAGGGCAACCAACCTAAGCCCTGGCGCCTCCCTCTCCCTCCCATGACACATCTCCCTCCTCCCGCAGCGCTTGGCGAAGCCCTGTTGGAATCCCGCTACTTCCACCACCACGCCGTCGTGCTGCTGGATCTCCATCAACCTCTCCTCCCCCTTGCTGGATCAAGAAGGAGGAGACGTCGCTGCTCCGTACGTGTGTTGAACGCGGAGGTGCCGTCCGTTCGGCGCTAGGATCATCGGTGATTTGGATCACGACGAGTACGACTCCATCAACCCCGTTCTCTTGAACGCTTCCGCGCGCGATCTACAAGGGTATGTAGATCCACTCCTCCCTCGTTGCTAGATGACTCCATAGATTGATCTTGGTGACACGTAGGAAAATTTTGAATTTATGCTACGTTCCCCAACAGTGGCATCATGAGCTAGGTCTATGCGTAGTTTCTATGCACGAGTAGAACACAAAGTAGTTGTGGGCGTTGATTTTGTTCAATATGCTTGCCGTTACTAGTCTTATCTTGATTCGGCGGCATCGTGGGATGAAGCGGCCCGGACCGACCTTACACGTACTCTTACGTGAGACTGGTTCCACCGACTGACATGCACTAGTTGCATAAGGTGGCTAGCGGGTGTCTGTCTCTCCCACTTTAGTCGGATCGGATTCGATGAAAAGGGTCCTTATGAAGGGTAAATAGCAATTGGCATATCACGTTGTGGTTTTTGCGTAGGTAAGAAACGTTCTTGCTAGAAACCCATAGCAGCCACGTAAAACATGCAAACAACAATTAGAGGACGTCTAACTTGTTTTTGCAGGGTATGCTATGTGATGTGATATGGCCAAAAGGATGTGATGAATGATATATGTGATGTATGAGATTGATCATGTTCTTGTAATAGGAATCACGACTTGCATGTCGATGAGTATGACAACCGGCAGGAGCCATAGGAGTTGTCTTAATTTATTTATGACCTGCGTGTCAACATAAACGTCATGTAATTACTTTACTTTATTGCTAACCGTTAGCTATAGTAGTAGAAGTAATAGTTGACGAGACAACTTCATGAAGACACGATGATAGAGATCATGATGATGGAGATCATGGTGTCATGCCGGTGACAAGATGATCATGGAGCCCCAAGATGGAGATCAAAGGAGCTATATGATATTGGCCATATCATGTCACTATTATTTGATTGCATGTGATGTTTATCATGTTTATACATCTTGTTTACTTAGAACGACGGTAGTAAATAAGATGATCCCTCACTAAAATTTCAAGAAGGTGTTCCCCCTAACTGTGCACCGTTGCGAAAGTTCGTCGTTTCGAAGCACCACGTGATGATCGGGTGTGATAGATTCTAACGTTCACATACAACGGGTGTAAGACAGATTTACACACGCGAAACACTTAGGTTGACTTGACGAGCCTAGCATGTACAGACATGGCCTCGGAACACAAGAGACCGAAAGGTCGAGCATGAGTCGTATGGTAGATACGATCAACATGAAGATGTTCACCGATGTTGACTAGTCCGTCTCACGTGATGATCGGACACGGCCTAGTTGACTCGGATCATGTAATCACTTAGATGACTAGAGGGATGTCTATCTGAGTGGGAGTTCATAAGATGAACTTAATTATCCTGAACATAGTCAAAAGGTCTTCGCAAATTATGTCGTAGCTCGCGCTTCAGTTCTACTGTTTAGATATGTTCCTAGAGAAAATTTAGTTGAAAGTTGATAGTAGCAATTATGCGGACTAGGTCCGTAAACTGAGGATTGTCCTCATTGCTTCATAGAAGGCTTATGTCCTTAATGCACCGCTCAGTGTGCTGAACCTCGAACGTTGTCTGTGGATGTTGCGAACATCTGACATACACATTTTGATAACTACGTGATAGTTCAGTTAAACGGTTTAGAGTTGAGGCACCGAAGACGGTTTTGAAACGTCGCGAAACATATGAGATGTTTCGAGGGCTGAAATTGGGATTTCAGGCTCGTGCCCACGTCAAGAGGTATAAGACCTCCGACGATTTTCTTAGCCTACAAACTAAGGGAGAAAAGCTCAATTGTTGAGCTTGTGCTCAGATTGTCTAAGTACAACAATCGCTTGAATCGAGTGGGAGTTGATCTTCCAGATGAAATAGTGATGGTTCTCCGAAGTCATTACCACCAAGCTGCTAGAGCTTCGTGATGAACTATGATATATCAGGGACATATATGATGATCCTTGAGATATTCGCGATGTTTGACACCGCGAAAGTAGAAATCAAGAAGGAGCATCAATTGTTGATGGTTGGTGAAACCACTAGTTTCAAGAAGGGCAAGGGAACAAAGGGATACTTCATGAAACGGCAATTCAGCTGCTGCTCTAGTGAAGAAACCCAAGGTTGAACCCAAACCCGAGACTGAGTGCTTCTGTAATAAGGGGAACAGCCACTGGAGCAGAATTACCCTAGATACTTGGTAGATGAGAAGGCTGGCAAGGTCGATAGAAGTATATTGGATATACATTGTGTTGATGTGTACTTTACTAGTACTCCTAGTAGCACCAGGGTATTAGATACCGGTTCGGTTGCTAAGTGTTAGTAACTCGAAACAAAAGGCTACGGAATAAACGGAGACTAGCTAAAGGTGAGCTGACGATATGTGTTGGAAGTGTTTCCAGGGTTGATATGATCAAGCATCGCACGCTCCCTCTACCATCGAGATTGGTATTAAAACCTAAATAATTGTTATTTGGTGTTTGCGTTGAGCATAGACATGATTGGATTATGTCTATCGCAATACGGTTATTCATTTAAAGAGAATAATGGTTACTCTGTTTATTTGAATAATACCTTCAAATGGTCTTACACCTGAAATGAATGGTTTATTGAATCTCGATCGTAGTGATACACATGTTCATGCCAAAAGATAGTAATGATAGTACCACCTACTTGTGGCACTGCCACTTAAGTCATATCGGTATAAAACGCATGAAGAAGCTCCATGTTGATGGATCTTTGGGCTCACTCGTTTTTGAAAGGTTTGAGACATGCGAACCATGTCTATTGGTGTATATGCATGAAGAAACTCCATGCAAATGGACCGTTTGGACTCACTTGATTTTGAATCACTTGAGACATGCAAATCATACCACATGGGCAAGATGACTGAAAGCCTCGTTTTCAGTAAAATGGAACTAGAAAGCAACTTGTTGGAAGTAATACATTTTGATGTGTGCAGTCCAATGAGTGCTGAGGCATGTAGTGGATATCGTTATGTTCTTACTTCACAGATGATTTGAGTAGATGTTGAGTACATTTACTTGATGAATCACGAGTCTGAATTATTGAAAGGTTCAAGTAATTTCAGGGTGAAGTTGAAAGATCGTCGTGACAAGAGGATAAAAGATCTATGATATGATCATAGAGATGAATATCTGAATTACGAGTTTGGCACAGAATTAAGACATTGTGGAAATTGTTTCACAACTAATACAGCCTGGAACACCGTAGTGTGATGGTGTCCGAACATCATAACTGCACCCTATTGGATATGATGCATACCATGATGTCTCTTATCGAATTACCACGATAGTTTATGGGTTAGGCATTAAAGACAACCACATTCACTTTAAATAGGGCACCACGTAATTCCGATGAGATGACACCGTATGAACTATGGTTTAGGGAAACCTAAGCTGTCATTTCTTAAAAGTTTGGGGCTGCGACGCTTATGTGAAAAAGTTTCAGGCTGATAAGCTCGAACCCAAAGCGGATAAATGCATCTTCATAGGACACCCAAAACAGTTGGGTATACCTCCTGTCTCAGATTCGAAAGCAATAAGGGATTGTTTCTAGAATCGGGTCCTTTCTCGAGGAAAAGTTTCTCTCGAAAGAATTGAGTGGGAGGATGGTGGAGACTTGATGAGGTTATTGAACCGTCTCTTCAACTAGTGTGTGGCAGGGCACAGGAAGTTGTTCCTGTGGCACCTACACCAATTGAAGTGGAAGCTTATGATAGTGATCATGAAACTTCAGATCAAGTCACTACCAAACCTCGTGGGATGACAAGGATGCGTACTACTTCAGAGTGGTACGTAATCCTGTCTTGGAAGTCATGTTGCTAGACAACAATGAACCTACGAGCTATGGAGAAGCGATGGTGGGCCCGGATTCCGATAAATGGCTCGAGGCCATAAAATCCGAGAGAGGATCCATGTATGGAAACAAAGTGTAGACTTTGGCAGAACAGCTCGATGGTCATAAGGCTGTTGAGTGCAGATGGATTTTAAAAGGAAGACGGACAATGATGGTAAATGTCACCATTAAGAAAGCTCGACTTGTCGTTAAGATGTTTTCCGACAAGTTCAAGGAGTTGACTACGATGAGACTTTCTCACTCGTAGCGATGCTAAGAGTCTGTTGGAATTATATTAGTGATTACTGCATTATTTATGAAATCTTGCAGATAGGATGTCAAAAACATTGTTTCCTCGACGATTTTCTTGAGGAAAGGTTGTATGTGATACAACCGGAAGGTTTTGTCAATCCTGAAAGATGCTTATAAGTATGCAAAGCTCCAGCAATCCTTCTAGGGACTGGAGTAAGCATCTCGGAGTTGGAATGTATGCTTTGATGATGATCAAAGATTTTGGGTTTATACAAAGTTTATGAGAAACTTGTATTTCCAAAGAAGTGAGTGGGAGCACTATAGAATTTCTGAAAAATATATGTTGTTGACATATTGTTGATCAGAAATGACGTAGAATTTCTGGAAAGCATATAGGGTTATTTGGAAAGTGTTTTTCAATGGAAAGCCTGGATTAAGCTACTTGAACATTGAGCATCAAGATCTATAAGGATAGATCAAAACGCTTAATGGTACTTTCAAATGAGCACATACCTTGACATGATCTTGAAGGTGTTCAAGATGGATCAGTCAAAGAAGGAGTTCTTGCCTGAGTTGTAAGGTATGAAGTTAAGACTTAAAGCTCGACCACGGCAGAAGAAAGAGGAAGGACGAAGGTCGTCCCCTATGCTTTTATCATAGGCTCTCTACAGTATGCTATGCTGTGTACCGCACCTGAAGTGTGCCTTGCCATGAGTTAGTCAAGGGGTACAAGAGTGATCCAAGAATGGATCACAGGACAGCGGTCAAAGTTATCCTTAGTAACTAGTGGACTAAGGAATTTTCTCGATTATGGAGGTGGTAAAAGAGTTCGTCGTAAAGGGTTACGCCGATGCAAACTTTGACACTAATCCAGATTATTCTGAGTAGTAAACTGGATTCGTATAGTAGAACAGTTATTTGGAATAGCTCCAAATGTAGCGTAGTAGTTGCATCTACAAGATGACATAGAAATTTGCGAAGTACATACGGATCTGAAAGATTCAGACCCGTTGACTATAACATCTCTCACAAGCATAACATGATCAAACCCAGAACTCATCGAGTGTTAATCACATGGTAATGTGAACTAGATTATTGACTCTAGTAAACTCTTTGGGTGTTAGTCACATGGGGATGTGACCTTGAGTGTTAATCACATATCGATGTGAACTAGATTATTGACTCTAGTGCAAGTGGGAGACTGTTGGAAATATGCCCTAGAGGCAATAATAAATTGATTATTATTATATTTCCTTGTTCATGATAATCGTTTATTATCCATGCTAGAATTGTATTGATAGGAAACTCAGATACATGTGTGGATACATAGACAACACCATGTCCCTAGTAAGCCTCTAGTTGACTAGCTCGTTGATCAATAGATGGTTACGGTTTCCTGACCATGGACATTGGATGTCATTGATAACGGGATCACATCATTAGGAGAATGATGTGATGGACAAGACCCAATCCTAAGCCTAGCACAAGATCGTGTAGTTCGTATGCTAAAGCTTTTCTAATGTCAAGTATCATTTCCTTAGACCATGAGATTGTGCAACTCCCGGATACCGTAGGAATGCTTTGGGTGTGCCAAACGTCACAACGTAACTGGGTGGCTATAAAGGTACACTACAGGTATCTCCGAAAGTGTCTGTTGGGTTGGCACGAATCGAGACTGGGATTTGTCACTCCGTGTAAACGGAGAGGTATCTCTGGGCCCACTCGGTAGGACATCATCATAATGTGCACAATGTGATCAAGGAGTTGATCACGGGATGATGTGTTACGGAACGAGTAAAGAGACTTGCCGGTAACGAGATTGAACAAGGTATCGGGATACCGACGATCGAATCTCGGGCAAGTGTCGTACCGATAGACAAAGGGAATTGTATATGGGATTGATTAAGTCCTTGACATCGTGGTTCATCCGATGAGATCATCGTGGAACATGTGGGAGCCAACATGGGTATCCAGATCCCGCTGTTGGTTATTGACCGGAGAGTCATCTCGGTCATGTCTGCATGTCTCCCGAACCTGTAGGGTCTACACACTTAAGGTTCGGTGACGCTAGGGTTATAGAGATATTAGTATGCGGTAACCCGAAAGTTGTTCGGAGTCCCGGATGAGACCCCGGACGTCACGAGGAGTTCTGGAATGGTCCGGAGGTAAAGAATTATATATAGGAAGTGCTATTTCGGCCATCAGGACAAGTTTCGGGGTCACTGGTATTGTACCGGGACCACCGGAAGGGTCCCGGGGTTCCACCGGGTGGGGCCACCTGCCCCGGGGGGCCACATGGGCTGTAGGGGGTGCGCCTTGGCCTATATGGGCCAAGGGCACCAGCCCCAAGAGGCCCATGCGCCAAGAGAAGAGGGAAAGGAAGAGTCCTAAAGGGGGAAGGCACCTCCGAGGTGCCTTGGGAAGGAGGGACTCCTCCCTTGGCCGCACCCTTCCTTGGAGGAAGGGCCAAGGCTGCGCCTCCCCCCTCTCCCTTGGCCCTATATAGAGTGGGGGGAAGGGAGGGCAATGATACCCAAGTCCTGGCGCCTCCCTCTCCCTCCCATGACACATATTCCTCCTCCTGCAGCGCTTGGCGAAGCCCTGTTGGAATCCCGCTACTTCCACCACCACACCGTCGTGCTGCTGGATCTCCATCAACCTCTCCTTCCCCCTTTCTGGATCAAGAAGGAGGAGACGTCGCTGCTCCGTACGTGTGTTGAACGCGGAGGTGTCGTCCGTTCGGCGCTAGGATCATCGGTGATTTGGATCACGACGAGTACGACTCCATCAACCCCGTTCTCTTGAACGCTTCCGCGCGCGATCTACAAGGGTACATAGATCCACTCCTCCCTCGTTGCTAGATGACTCCATAGATTGATCTTGGTGACACGTAGGAAAATTTTGAATTATTGCTACATTCCCCAACAAAATTTTCATTATAGTATTAGATGCACACCCACTTAGTTTTCATATTGAGCTTTCATACACTTATAGCTCTTAGTGAATTTGTTGCATGGCAATCCCTACTCCTCACATTGATAATGATTGATGGGCATCTCCATAGCCCGTAGGTTAGCCACATCGATGTGAGACTTTCTTACTTTTTTATCTTCTTTATATTTACCCCTATCATCATACTCTATTCCACCCGTAGTGCTATATCTGTGGCTTACACTCATGTATTGCGTGAGAGTTGAAAAAGCTAAAGCGCGTTAAAAAGTATGAACCAATTGCTCGGCTTGACATCGGGGTTGTGCATGATAAATACTTTGTGTTAAGAAGACAGAGCATGACAAGACTATATGATTTTGTAGGGATAGCTTTCTTTAGCGTTGATATTTTGAAAGACATGATTGTTTATTGGGATGCCTGAGTATTGATGTCTTTATGTCAAATTATAGACTATTGCTTTGAATCACTTATGTCTTAATATTCATGCCATGATTTGATATATGATCAAGTTTATACTAGGTAGCATTCCACATCAAAAATTATCTTTTTTTTATCATTTACCTACTCGAGGACGAGCAGGAATTAAGCATGGGGATGCTGATACGTCTCCGTCGTATCTATAATTTTTGATTGTTTCATGCCAATATTATTCAACTTTTACATACTTTTGGCAACTTTTTATATGATTTATTTGGACTAACTTACTTATCCAGTGCCCAGTGCTAGTTCCTGTTTGTTGCATGTTTTTCTTTCACGGAAAATCCATATCAAATGAAGTCCAAACGAGATAAAAATTTACGAAGAATTATTTTGGAATATATGTGATTTTTAGGAGGTGGAATCAACACAAACGGGGGCCCACAATGCCCACAACCCACCAGGGAACGCCAGGCACCCCCTGGCACGCCTAGATGTCTTGTTCCCTCCTCGAAGGTCGGTTGGGTCCCTTCTTCTGGCGCAAGAAAGATAATTTATGGCAAAAATCAGGTAAAAATTTCAGCGCAATCGGACTTACGAAGCTCCGGGAATATAAGAAACGGTTTTCAGCCAGATCTGGGGAACGCGAAACAGAAGAGAACAGAGAGGGAGATCTAATCTCGGAGGGGCTCCCGCCCCTTCGCCTCCATGGAGACCAAGGACCAGAGGGGGAATTCTCCTCCCCATCTAGGGGGGAGGCCAAGGAAGAAGAAGAAGTAGGGGGCTCTCTCCCCCTTGCTCCCGGTGGCGCCGGAGTGCCGCCGGGGCAACGATCAAGACGGTGATCTACATCAACAATCTTGCTACCGTTAACACCAACTCTCTCCCCCTCTATGCAGCAGTGTAACACCTCTTTTCCCACTGTAATCTCTACTTAAACATGGTTCTCAACTCCATATATTATTTCCCAATGATATATGGTTATCCTATGATGTTTGAGTAGATCTGTTTTGTTATGTGGGTTAATCGTGATCTTGGTTGGTATGATTGTATATTTTATTTATGGTTTTGTCCTATGGTGCCCTCCGTTCTCGTGCGAACGTGAGGGCCCCTCCCCCCCCCCCCCCCACTGTAGGGTGTTGCAATATGTTCATGGTTCGCTTATGGTGGGTTGCGAGAGTGACAGAAGTTTAAACCCGAGTAGGTGGGCTATGGCGTATGGGATAAAGAGGACTTGATACTTAATGCTATGGTTGGGTTTCACGACCTTAATGATCTTTAGTAGTTTTGGATGCTTGCTAAAGTTCCAATCATAAGTGCATATGATCTAAGTAGAGAAAGTATGTTAGCTCATGCCTCTCCCTAATATAGAATTGTGAGAATGATTACCGGTACTTGTTATCAATTGCCTAGGGACAAATAACTTTCTGTTGACAAAAACCCTTTTACTAAACACCTAACTTTTATTATCTTGCAAATTACTTCTAGTTTTATTCTTGCAAAGTAGTTCTAGCATCACACCTACAAACTAGTTTCATACTTGTTTTTGGTAAAGCAGATGTCAAGTGTGCGTAGAGTTGTATCGGTGGTCGATAGAACTTGAGGGAATATTTGTTCTGCCTTTAGCTCCTCATTGGGTTCGACACACTTATTTATCGAAGAAGGCTACGAACAATCCCCTACACTTGTGGGTTATCAGCGGCTGGATCCACCGGGTGAGAAAAGTCTCGAGCAGATCCATGCCATTCACACCGGCATTCACAACTCCGACCAGGGCGGTGGCCAAGATGTCAACCTCCGTCTTCTCCTCCTTCGCCATCGAAAGGGACTCGGGGGCCCTCACCCTCTCTGCCGAGTACGGTGGGAGGCCCAACTAGTTGTGGGCACTGGCGACATCCCTGCAATAGAACCATGTCCCCTCTAATACGTCTCCAATGTATCTATAATTTTTTATTGTTCCATGCTATTATATTATCTGTTTTGGATGTTTAATGGGCTTATTTATACACTTTTATATTATTTTTGGGACTAACCTACTAACCCAAGGCCCAGTGCAAATTGTTGTTTTTTTGCCTATTTCAATGTTTCGCTGAAAAGGAATATCAAACGGAATCCAAACGGAATGAAAGCTTCGAGAGAGTTATTTTTGGAACAAACGTGATCCAGGGGACTTGAAGTAGATGTAAAGAAAGGAGCAAGGCGGCCACGAGGCAGGGAGGCGCGCCTGCCCCCTGGGCGCGCCCCCCACCCTCGTGGGCCCCTCGCAGCTCCACCGACCTGCTTCTTCCTCCTATATATATCCATATACCCCGAAAACATCCATAAGCACCACGAAACCCTATTTCCACCGCTGTGACCTTCTGTACCCAAGAGATCCCATCTTGGGGCCTTTTCCGGAGCTCCGCCGGAGGGGGAATCGATCACGGAGGGCTTCTATATCAACACCATAACCTCTCTGATGATGTCTGAGTAGTTTACCACAGACCTTCGGGTCCATAGTTATTAGCTAGATGGCTTCTTCTCTCTCTTTGGATCTCAATATAAAGTTCTCCTCGATCTTCTTGGAGATCTATTCGATGTAACTCTTTTTGCGGTATGTTTTGTCGAGATCCGATGAATTGTGGGTTTATGATCAAGTTTATCTATGAACAATATTTGATTCTTCTCTGAAATCTTTAATGTATGATTGGTTATCTTTGCAAGTCTCTTCGAATCATCAGTTTGGTTTGGCCTACTAGATTGATCTTTCTTACAATGGAAGAAGTGCTTAGCTTTGGGTTCAATTTTGTGGTGTCCTTTCCCAGTGACAACAGGGGCAGCAAGGCATGTATTGTATTGTTTCCATCGAGGATAAAAAGATGGGGTTTATATCATATTGCTTGAGTTTGTCCCTCTACATCATGTCATCTTGCCTAATGCATTACTCTGTTCTTATGAACTTAATACTCTAGAAGCATGCTGGATAGCGATCGATGTGTGGAGTAATAGTAGTAGATGCAGAATCATTTTGGTCTACTTGTCGCGGACGTGATGCCTATATACATGATCATGCCTAGATATTCTCATAATTATGCACTTTTTTATCAATTGCTCGATAGTAATTTGTTCACCCGCCGTAATACTTATGCTATCTTGAGAGAAGCCACTAGTGAATCCTATGGCCCCCGAGTCTATCTTTTATCATATAAGTTTCCAATCTATTTTACTTTGCAATCTTTACTTTCAATCTATATCATAAAAATACCAAAAATATTTATCTTATTATCTCTATCAGATCTCACTCTCGTAAGTGACCGTGAAGGGATTGACAACCCCTTTATCGCGTTGGTTGTGAGGTTCTTATTTGTTTGTGTAGGTACGAGGGACTTGTGTGTAGTCTCCTACTGGATTGATACCTTGGTTCTCAAAAACTGAGGGAAATACTTACGCTACTTTGCTGCGTCACCATTTCCTCTTTAACGGAAAATCAATGCAGTGCTCAAGAGGTATCAAGAAGGATTGTTGGCACCGTTGCCGGGGATATCTACACACAAGTCAAGACATACCAAGTATCCATTACAAACTCTTATCCCTCGCATTACATTATTTGCCATTTGCCTCTCATTTTCCTCTCCCCCACTTCTAAAACGTTTTTCAAAAAACCTTTGCCTTTTCTTCGCCTTCTTTCCGTATGTCTTTTTGTTTGTGTTTCCATGTGCCTTCTATTTGCTTGCATCTTTGCTTGCTAAAAATCTATTGATATGGATCCACTTAAAGTGTTCTACTTGGATCATCTTCGGGCCTTATGCGCTCGTGCTGAAACCCCAACTAGCCTAGTTGATGGGAAATCTTTAGATGAGCATGCTCATTTTGTGCGTCACCATTTGTCTGAAAAAGGAAAACTCTTATGGGATCAAATAAACAGATTGTTGTGTTATGCTTGGAATCTTTGTGAAATTTATGATTTTACTTGTTTCTCTAAGAACCCTAAAAAACACCTTCCCTGCCTATGTGAGTTTAATGAACATGAAATCTTATCTTCTTATGCAAAGGGTGTTTATAGTTACTACGATATCGAACAAATTGAAGAATTTGTTGCTTTTAAGGGTGCTTATGAAGTTGCTTCTTTGATTGAAAAGTATGATATTACTCTCTAAAAATCTGAAAATCTTGACATACTTAAATATTGCTATGAAAACTATGCTCACAATGCCTATGTTAAGGAATTTGTTGAGAGAATGGCCGTTGCTTTGGAAGAAAATAATGATATGCACGAATCTATAGATAATTATGATTCTGATGATTTGATTGAAATATCATTTGATGAACATGATGGTTGCTATTCTTATAGCCATGATGCCAATATTTATGAAGATGAGTTTGCTATAGTTCCTTATGTTAAACATAAGATCGTTGCTATTGCACCCATACTTGATAGTTCCTTCAATGAAAAGCATGATTGCAATGATGTTATCATAAATTATCTTAATGTCAATTGTGTTAATGATATGCAAAACCTCAAGCTTGGGGATGCTAGTTTTGCTATGACTACTATTTGTTGCAATGATCATGATTGGGATGATTCTTCTTTTGATCTTAAAAATTTATTTAAGCCCCATGATGAATATGAGATTGATAATGGTGTTTGCAATAACATTGAAAGTGGGTTTGGAAGAGTGTCAACCTTAGATCACACATATTTGGAGAATGTTCAATCTTATGAAGTTTTTAATAAAAGTGGGTTTGGAGAGGTCATGACTTTAGTTAATGTTAATCCCACTATTTTGGAAGAGTGTCAACTTTGCATACATGTGGATCATGCTAAGAATATGTTTTGTGATAGCTATATTGTTGAATTTGCTTATGATCCCACATGTAATTATTATGAGAGAGGAAAATATGGTTGTAGAAATTTTCATGTTACTAAATTACCTCTCGTCATGTTGCGATTGCTATTGTTTCCTTTTTCATATAAAATGCCTATGCATAGGAAGTATGCTAGACTTAGATGTGTTTGTCACGTGTTTCATGATGCTTTCTTTGTGCTTCAATTCCTGTCTTTCATGTGAGCATCATCAAAATTGCCAATGCCTAGCTAGGGGCGTTAAATGATAACGCTTGTTGGGAGACAACCCAATTTTATTTTTGTTTCTTGATTTTTGGTTCTGTTTAGTAATAAATAATTCATCTAGCCTCCGTTTAGATGTGGTTTTATGTTTTTAATTAGTGTTTGTGCCAAGTAGAACCTTTGGGAAGATTTGGAGGAAGTTTTTGCGATCTTCCTGTAAAAAAAAACTTTAGCGCTCACGAGATTTGCTGCCATTTTTATTAGAGAGTGAGATTAGGTTAATTTTTTTTGCAGATTATTAATAGACAAATTCCTCACGTCCACCAATTTATTTCAGAATTTTTAAGGTTACAGAAGTATTCAAAACCTACAGATTACTACAGACTATTCTGTTTTTGACAGATTATATTTTTCATGTATTGTTTACACCTATGACTAGTATCGGAGGGTATGGTAAAAGTTAGAATACAGTAGGTTTAACACCAATTTCTACTCCTAATGTCTCAGTTGGTAGTCTCCGCGGTTAAGTTTCATCCCATCAACACCAGTTTATTTTCGTCCTCCCTCCCACCTCCCAGCGATTCCCTCTGGACCCGCGAAACAAAAAAATAACAATGCAACCACAAGGTCCACGCGGCAAACCTCCGATCGATCCTAAAAAAACAGTGTGAAAAAAATCTATGAAAAAAAACCTACGAAAATTAACGAGTCCCTCGCACGTACGAGCGATTCATCCTGCCTCAAGCACTCGCACGCACGAGTCGTTCGCCGCCGTCATCCGTCCCTACGTCCCCGTCGCTCATTCCCTTCGCCGCCGCCGATCTCACTGGGAAAAACCCGCCAGATCTCGCCTCCACGTTACAGAATCGGCGCCCGATCTCCTGGACACAGCGCCGCCGTCGTGCGATCTGCGAACTGACGCAGACGCACAACAACGACGCCGCCGCCGATCTCACTAGAAAGACCCTGCCGGATCTCGCCTCCATGTTAAGGAACGGGCGCCACGGTTCTGAATCACCGCCGCAGACGCATTTCGGTTTCAACCCCAGGTATGCTGTACGGGATCAAACAAACAAAACTCAATAATCTGTAGAGCTCAAACAAATCTGGGGTTAAACAAATCGATAGGAGTGCACGCCCCAGGTATGCTGTACACGGATTCTCTTTGTAATGTCGTTGTGTAGAGGTCAAACAATTCTGGGGTTCAATCCAATGACGCCCCATATTGACTGAAGTTCTGTAACATGTACTGACTGAAGTTCAGTCAAATGACGCCTCATATTGATCCCTGTTCTGTGACATGTATAGCATAAATCTACAGCAAGTTGCCCTTATGGACCGAAGTCCAGTACAATAGCGAGCTGCCCTTGTGATCTTCGACAGCCTTTAGAACTGTTGCAGTTTTGCTTGATCTCGCTGCAATCAGATGAACAGTTCGTGTTAGCATTTTGAATTTTAAACATGTAATAAGGAGCAATCAGATGAACAGTTCATGTTTGCAAAGTAGCAGAGTCTGTTAGACATGTCTTTCTTTTTTGACCTCTACATCAAAACTCATATATCAAAGTAGCAGTCTGTTGGACATATATGCCCTTATGGACTGACTTTCTGTACAATAGGACTGTTGGAATTTCACGTGATCGGTTTGCAATCAGACAAACAGTTGATGTTAGCATTATTAAGATGTAAGCAGCAAAGTCAGTTTACAAGTATTTGCTAATAACCTAAGGCTGTTGGACATGTCTTTTTTTTATATAGTTACATATGGGGAATCCACACAGCAAGCCAACGGAGCAGACGACATCGTCACATGTACCTCCAGGTATATGTCCAACTATAAATTGTGCTATACATGTCAAACACCATCCCAGGAGACTGAATGTGTTGTAGGCCCAATGGAGGCGACAAATGTTAACTACTATAACCAAGGGATTATACCCGTAGCCAACGATGTTGACAAAATTTACCCAAGTAGTCCAGCTATAAGGCTGTGCAAAATTACAGAGCTTAATTTTATGTGATCAATCATACCTAACAGACTTGGGCACGACCGAGTCTAATGGATCAAGCATGTGACTTGTAGGAGTCCATATTACTCCCTCGGAACGGGTGATAGTTGAACAGACCGATGGTGATAGACTGATACCACATATGATACTCCAGGTATATATGTACCTCCTGGTATATGTTCAACTACAAATTTTGCTATACATGTCGAGCACCATCACAGGAGACTGAATGTGTTGCAGACCTGATGGATGGGACAAATGTTGACGACTATAACCCAGAGATTATACCCGTAGCTGATAAAGTTGACAAGATTTACCCAAGTAGTCCAGGTATTAAGGTTGTGCAAATATACAGAGCTTAATTTTATGTGTTTTATGTGATCAATCATACCTAACAGACTTGTGACTTGTAGGAGTCCATATTATTCCCTCGGAACGGATCATAGTTGAACAGACCGATGGTGATAACACATATGTTCATCAACCTTCCCATCTGATTTCGGGTAGGTATTCTTTTGCTGAAGGGTTAACACCATGTGCCTACAACTTTGCCTTATTTCGGACCAATATTTGTTATGTTTACATGACGCAGACAACCGTCCGATCTAACTCCTATATAATGGAGATACGTTGCCGGCTCCTAGTAATCTGACACAAAATTATGCGACAAATGTACCACAAAGTTCAAATGGTATTACCTCATACATCTTGGATCTGATCTAATTTGTGCTTAAGGTGGTTTATTTTCATACATTAACCTAGCTTATGGCTTTTATGTTGTTCCATTAGCTGTACATGCTCCTGGTCGTGATGCCTTGGAGGTTTTACCTGTGTCTGATGCAACATCCGATCACATGAAGACAGGAGCTGTCATGAAAAAAAACTTAACAGGCGAAAAGAGGGAGCAGAAAAACGCCCGGAGGCGAGCTGCTTATCGGAAGAAAAAATGATGGTACGGTCAAACTCCAAGATGAAAATCAACCTTCCTTTCCAATGACAGGTATTATTAATTAATGTTTAGTAAATACGATAAAAAAAATACCTCGTACTTTTCCTGCCTCAACTACTCTCACATCTGGCATCTTTAAAGACATAATAACTAGCTGGCATGCAACATAATAACGAGGAAAAGAGGCAGGAGAATGTTCCATGGCATCCTCTCAGTGATATCACTGATGCTAATCGACCATCCTCTATGGACCTTGACAAAAAAAGAGATGATAAAGGCTCGGAGGCGAGCTGCTTATCGAAAGAAAAAAGAGGAGGC
Organism: Triticum aestivum; assembly: GCF_018294505.1. Lineage (NCBI taxonomy): Eukaryota > Viridiplantae > Streptophyta > Magnoliopsida > Poales > Poaceae > Triticum > Triticum aestivum. The sequence goes on from NC_057809.1 coordinate 310,526,870, forward strand.
TAACGTCAAGCGACAAGATGAAAATCTATCTGCCCTTACGATATCAGGTAAGAATGTTTTTATGTGTCGGCACTGCGATGATAGTATATATACTCCCTCCATTCCAGAATATAAGGTTAATATCGTACGAAAAATGATGATGGTACCATGAATGTACAAGCAGACGTGCAAAAAGTTCCCCTATCCCCTCTCGGTGATATCACTAATGGGTATCAAGAATAAATGTAGGCTCTAAAGGGTCAAAGTATGCATGCTCCTGAGAAGGAGAAGTTCTTTATTATCTTGCATGTACTTTCACCAGAACGATTGTTTTGGTTATACCTCACTGACCAATGATAAAAGATGTTGAATTGCAGTATTGTATTTTCCTTCTCCCTTTTATTAGGTTATAATATGTTCATGGACATAATTTTGAAGATTATAAGATGGTATTTTTTTTCATAATTCCACAATACTCAGCCCATCTTATTATTGCATAAGATTGCATTATTTCAACGTTGTGGTCTACTATATCAAGTTTTGTTATTGCCTTTCCAGCCAGATACTTTGTTTTCCACTATGATCCAGAGTTTGCCACAAGCAGTGCGAGTGTCTAATATTTGGTTTCATCCATTCAGCTTGATACACTATTAGTATATATACTCGTGTGTGTGTTCTGCTGCAGATTGATACAATAAAGCAGCATAATTGAATTCAGGCCTTTCTTGCTGTAACTTCACATATCCCGATTTCTGAGAATTCACTAACATAATGCCTTCTATTACAGGAGCGTTGTATTTTTCTGTAGAATAATGCCATCAACGCGAATGCTAGGCCCAGTTTCACTCATAAAGTGACACAAGTACACTTGCTTTCAATCAAACAAGTACTCACATGACTTGACATCTATAGTTATGTCGAATTGTTGAACCTATTTGGGGTGCGTTTGGTTGCAAGGGCGGTCATGAATGGGTTGGGATCGTTCAGAAAATAGACATGTTTGGTTATAAAGCACATGAATGGTTCGAGCCAAAAAAAGAGAATATGCCATGAAGATGCTGAACCGTTCCACCCAACCAAATCGGTCGAATCAAATGGCCACCCTTTGCATGCATGACTATGTGAGCATGACTGGTGGTCCCGTCCTAAATAATTAGCTCACCACTTATATTCAGCCAAACACATGAATTGAATGGTTCAATCCCAAAAAAATTGAACGGTCCCAACCCATTCATACGACACCTTCAACCAAACGCATCCTTGGTGAACTATATAAGTGGTCTTCTCCTTGGGAATTTGAATGCAGTTCTCTACCGGGCATTAGGTTTATATATGCGGTAGTAGTTATTAGAAAAGGCATTCCTATCTCCTGCTCAAGGCAAGTCCATCCATTGGGTTGGAATATATTTCAGTTTTCTCTAAAAAATATAGTTAATTTACAAGTTATGTAAATTTCATTTCCTGGTGTAAGGTTCGGGCATTGTGAAGTATATGGCATTAACGAAAACATTATTGTGTTCAATCATGTAGGAATTTAAAAGGAGAAGTTTCCATACAAGATTATTAGCAGAGCAGGTTGTTATTTGTATTTCATAAAAGATTTAATTCAATCGAACAAGTACCCACATGTCCTTGTGATCAACCTGTTCATGCAATGAAGACAATCATTCATGCTCGTAATCTGGTAAAGGGTAGTGTAACAATGGATACAATAGCAGTCTTAATATGCTGACCAGACAATGAAAACCGAACCATACCATAGTATAAGCGTCATGCGAGAGGATCAATAAAACATTACTGTTGAAATGAGTAGAGATGTTTTACCTGTAGAATGTAGACTGTATTTGTACACTGCATATGATCCGACCACGGCAAATAGGAGTCCAAATAGAATAACCCACATGAAGCTCCAGCCGACTGAGAAGGCAACATGTTTGGCTACAAGGATTTTATAAACAGCATTAGGCTAGCACTGGAGTGTGATATCAAATGAAAGTGTGATATAGTTTCAGTTGCTAGCTGATAACATTATCAAAAGGTGTATGATTATTAGATTGGTAACAACCAAATTCTTTATCCTGGAATGTTCCATTGATTTCAATAGCTTATAGAAGGGAGAAGTCAACAGAGAGCACTTACATAGGTTCCATTTTTTTTATGTGCATATCATAGGTTCCATTGGTTTCCATCTCTTTTGGGAAGCTGCTCGTTAACTTGTTTCACATAAAATCCCTTTATGAAAAACAAGAATTGTTTAATATAAGATGGAGCAGTACTGTTTTCATGTTTCAGAACATGACTAATGATCCATGACAGTTTTCATGTTGTCAGTAGTCTTTCTGTAATGGCTACATCATCCTTCTTTTGGACCATTACTTGATTGTACTTGAATATCAATTGACAAAAATATGTACCTCTCAGTGTATTTGAAACTTAGCGATGATGTCCCTTTTAGATGATTGCAGGTTTATTTACTTTGCTATGCTTCCACTCCTTTTTTCAACTGCATTTCAGAATATGTGGTTTTTGTAGCTCCATTTCTAAAACCTATGATGACTATGCTCCTCCTGAAAATATGTTATTTTTTGTTGTTTGTTTCGTGTGTTATATATTAACATATTAAAATTTTGTTCCATGTGTTATATAACATTTTCAAATAGCAACATTTTGTTTCTCTTTTTCGAATAGTATATTTGTTGCATATCAGTACATATCTACTGAAAGTCTGAAACTGCAAAGCCAAGAAAACACAATAATATGTGATAGAAAGAGCGTTGTTACCATGTCAAAAACAAGTAAGTTTGCACCAGCTACCAGCAGGCACTCGGTAGATTCCGTTAAGCCCTTTTCTGCAGCCGTGACCAGAGATTATCACAAGGACCAGCTCCTCTCACATTAGCTCCACCCTATCAGTTGGAAGTGCAAAAGAAAAAGGGCTTCATACAGTTGTGTGGCTGTTGATACAAAGATAACTAAATCAAACATCAGTTTGGTAGAAATTCTACATTGCTACTGTACTGAATATTTTAATATCATATACAATACCATAGTTACTCACTTTTAACTACATATCCATGAACCCACTTATGAAGCATATCAGAAAGTTTATCAAACAAACAAAGGAATTAACTTTCAGTTTTAACACACTCAAAATTACTTCAAGATCAGAGCTTTCCCATTTAGCGGCTCATCTGCTAACACTTCAAACACTGCGAGTGAATCATCACTGCAAGTCTGCAAGTTAGTCTTACAAATACTTCGTCATCGTCGCATGAATCCACTAGACTGGAGTTTGTTTAATCATCATTGCATGAATTGCAAGTTAGTGTTCAAAATAAAGTGTAGATTCATACACACCATTAAATCCTAGGGTCGTTGATTGCAAGGACGTATACATCTACAACTTCAACTCGGTTCTTGTTATCTAACTTTTTTTAGCTGAACTTATCTGACTAATAATAATACAACGTAAAGTAACCTTTGACCATCCTTCTGAATTATACTGCAAGTCTGGTAGGCGATATTTTGTTGAGCATGTAGACAAAAGCTGTACCTTGCGAGGCACAAGCCTTTTCTCCATGGCCTCATGGAGCTAAATTATGAACATTGCCTGACTAACTTCATCACGGGACACAATCAGAGCATCCCCATACTCTAGGTAATTGAAGTTCGTTCTCATCTTCTATTTCACACATATCAATTGTGTCTGCCCCAGATCGTTTGGCATTAGATGATTTGTAAGGATTTCAAGTGACTTTAATAAGTTCATCTTCCGGAATGAATCTATCAGTTCACCACACGCATGTACTCTTGTACTAAAAACAGAACAATCTAAAAGTATACACGTTAGAGCCGCAGAGGGGCACCTAGCTAGACAGGGCATTGCAGAATATCCAAAATAAGTTTGCAACCGGGATGAATCGAGATGTATGCACGTGCCATGAGATTGGTTGGAGAAGATTGACGAAGGAGAACTATTGGACATGGTGGAGGGGCTGCAGTAGTCCATCTGCTTGCCGGCGCTGTCGAAGATGAGGACGCCAAGGTCCGCCTCGCAGAGCATGGCGAGCTCCTGCGCCTTCTTCAGCAGCCCGGCTCTGCTCTTGCCGAAGATGGACTGCCTGGAGACATTGTTGGACCGTCCCAACAGCTACGTGGCCGGCGTGACTAGCGGCCGAATCCTGCTGCTCACCGCGGCAGATGTGCGGTCCGGTTGCTCACCGGAGAAGACCCTCTCTCCAGCTACATCGCCGGCGCAAAGAATAACGGCCAGGCCTTCTGCACCTCCCGGCCGGCGGCCGGATCCGGCTGCTCACCGGGCCAGATGTGCGGTCCCGCTGCTCACCGGAGATATCGCGGTGGAGGGGATGGGGTGCGGCGGGAAGTTGGGGGGAGGCAGCAGATCCAAGCCAAGACGGTGATCTATAGCTGCGGCGTCGCCGCAGCGCCGTAGCCGGGAGAGATGGCTGCGGCGACATGTGCGGGGGAGAGTGAGATGTGAGTGAGTGCGGCGGAGAGAGATGTGAGTGTGCCCGTTCAGTGAGCGAGTGAGAGCCGTCTTGACTTCTTTCATATATGTATTTTTTTAAAGGACAACCAGGCTGCGTTGCATTTGCTCAGAAAAACAGGATTTTTTTAAAGTAAATAATGAGGAGACCACAAGAATGTACAGTATATCTTATACATGGAATATACAAATAAAGGTTTTTCATATTATAAATTTCCCAAAATCTAAAAAGTGGCCGCACGCTAACTGGAGAGAATGAGCGGCCAGGCTTTTTTATCATGCATGAGTTGTATTTTTATGTCGTTATCAGTATTTAATGTGTTCACACTGATTAGTCCAATTTGAAAGAAACAGCTTCACGTACAATTATTTTGGTTTTCCGAATTTTTAAAAAGCCATATCTTTCAAACCGCGCGCCGGAATTCAGATCCGTCTTCACTGTTGAATTCTTTGCGACGAGATCTTTAAAACTAGATCCTCCATGAGTATGTTTCGATGAAATTTTTTTGATGTCAACTTTGACGCTATATTGTACAACTTCAGTACTACTTTGTGCAAGTTTAGTACTGCATGATGTAATTTTTTCAAACCCAGTTTTTTGAAGTTGCATCCACAGTAGTTGTAGTTGCACACATAGTAGTCCTAGTTGGCACATGCATGGCCACAGAGTTGCACAATCTGGTCCGCATAGTCGCATATGAATTGCCATAGCTTGTAATATAGTCTAGTTGCACATACATTGATGTTTAGTTGGCTTATAACGTAGTCTAGTTGCACACACATCGGTGTTTAGTTGGCAGGAATACTAGTTGCACACACATATGCTTAGTTGGCTTGTAATATAGTCCAGTTACTCACACATTGATGTTTAGTTGGCAGGACACTAGTTGCACACACATTGATATTTAGTTGGTAGGACTAGTTACACACATATATACTCAGTTGACGCGGCAATGTATTCTAGTTGCACAATGCAGTACTTTAGTTGCACTATATAGCACCAAAGTTGGCATAAAAAAATTCATCGAAACATACCCATGCGGGATCTAGTTTCGAAGATCTCGTCACGATGAATCCAAAGATGAAAACGGATCTGAATTTCAACGTGTGGTTTAAAAGATATGATTTTTTAAAGATTTAAGAGGCGAAAATAAATGTGTTTCACAGACTAGTCTGTACGCATTTAATGCTAACGAAAACATCCACTAACTGACAAAAAAGACACACACACTAGGTAATTACTATTTATAAATTATTAGAGAACAAAACTTGCAATTTTAGGTCGGCCGCTCGCAAAGTGTAGCGAGCAGCCGGCCGCTCGCTAGACCGGTCCTATAAATCTAGTTTAGAATATCACACAAATAAACATAGTTTTAAGAGAAAAAACTGAATATACTTTAATCGTTCCAACATCATCATCATCTTCTTAAAACGAAAAAAATGAGGTGTCTTAAACTCGCCATGCAAACGATTTGGTTTTTGTGTTGGACTGCTTGCGGTTGTTGAGATGTGTCGGACGATTTCTCTATGTATATATAAATAACTTAAAAGGATTCAAGAAATTGCGGATAAATGACTACTTTTTATATAAAGGGAAAATCGGATGTTTGCTCCTAGAGAAATGTAACACACTTTTTTATAATAAGAAATACCACATACCTAAATAGTAGAGATTCCTGAAAATAATCATCAATAGGTGATTTAGAATGAGCCTACAATTTATTAAGATTGGCATGGCATTCACTCTACTACAAAAGCACCGTACATCTCATTCGGTTAAAAACGGACACCGCTCATTTCTACCAGCTCACCGACGAATATATATTTTCAATACCATCATTTTTTAAATAAAATCTAATATTTGTTTATATTTTTCCACCTTCGTAGGTAAAAGCTGATGGATTTGGATGCTGCTTAAAAAATGTCGACTGACATTAAAGTAGTGATGATGGACCGGGCTGAAAACTCAGCGAGCTTTACACAACCAGATGAGGTGCATGCAAATAATTGTTCTTCTTTGTTTATATGTTGCACGTGATATAATACTCAAAAGGCACATTTCTAATTTTTTTTAATTTTGTAGGATATGAGAGAGATGGAGATGGATTCTGTCGATGTTCCACCGACAAGGTTCCGAGGCCGCCACCTCCAACTCTCGTACCCCCTCGTTCGCTCCCTCCAGGCGATCGCCGGGGGGGGGGGGGGCTACCCCTCGGCCGTCGCCACCTCCCCCTTTCTTCCACCTCGTCATCCCCAGAGGTGGGCACCGGTGATGGGGACGGCGAGGATCTAGGTTGTAGGCCCACGGTCTGGAGGGACTGGTGGCGCGAGAACCAATCCGGAGTTCGTCCTTCCCGGTGGTTCGGTGCTGCTTCGGCGGCATCGTCAGGAGGGCGGATCGGGAGAGGATGTGGCCAATCGGTGGTGATGGATCCCCGGAGTCACGCCTCCGGTCATGGCGGTGGCGGCGTAACCTCCGCCGACTCTGGTCATCACTCTCTATGTATACATCGTCAAATTACTTTTTTATCAACTTGCATTGCAAGTGAAGTGGATTTCGATTATTACCTGATTGTCATCTTTTTTACGCAAGTGAAATTTAACATGCATTATTTATATGTATATAACTCAAGTAAAATATTTCAAATGCCCGTGGCAACGCACGGGCATTCTACTAGTATAAATAAAGAATGAGTTGATTACAGTACCTTAAGTGGTGGTTTGTTTTCTTATACTAGTGGAGCTCATGAGATTTTCTGTTGAGTTTTGTGTTGTGAAGTTTTCAAGTTTTGGGTAAAGATTTGATGGATTGTGAAATAAGGAGTGGCAAGAGCCTAAGCTTGGGGATGCCCAAGGCACCCCAAGGTAAAATTCAAGGACAACCAAAAGCCTAAGCTTGGGGATGCCCCGGAAGGCATCCCCTCTTTCGTCTTCGTTCATCGGTAACTTTACTTCAGGCTATATTTTTATTCACCACATGATATGTGTTTTGCTTGGAGCATCTTGTATGATTTGAGTCTTTGCTTTTTAGTTTACCACAATCATCCTTGCTGTACACACCTTTTGGGAGAGACACACATGAATTGAAATTTATTAGAATACTTTATGTGCTTCACTTATATCTTTTGAGCTAGATAATTTTGCTCTAGTACTTCACTTATATCTTTTAGAACACGGTGGTGGTTTTATTTTATAGAAATAATTGATCTCTCATGCTTCACATATATTATTTTGAGAGTCCTTTAGAACAGCATGGTAAATTGCTTTGGTTATAAAATTAGTCCTAAGATGATAGGCATCCAGGATGGGTATAACAAAAACTATCATAGTGCATTGAATACTATGAGAAGTTTGATAGTTGATAATTGTTTTTAGATATAAAGGTGGTGATGTTAGAGTGTGCTAGTTGAGTAGTTGTGAATTTGAGAAATACTTGTGTTGAAGATTACAAGTCCCGCAGCATGCACGTATGGTAACGGTTGTGTGACACATTTGAAACATGAAGTGTTCTTTGATTGTCTTCATTATGAGTGGCGGTCGGGGGCGAGCGATGGTCTTTTCCTACCAATCTATCCCCCTAGGAGCATGCGCGTAATGCTTGGTTTTTGATGACTTGTAGATCTTTGCAATAAGTATGTGAGTTCTTTATGACTAATGTTAAGTCCATGGATTATACGCACTCTCACCCTTCCATCATTGCTAGCCTCTTCGGTACTGTGCATTGCCCTTTCTCACCTTGAGAGTTGGTGTAAACTTCGCCGGTGCATCCAAACCCCGTGATATGATTTGCTCTATCACACATAAACCTCCTTATATCTTCCTCGAAACAGCCACCATACCTACCTATTATGGCATTTCCATAGCCATTTGAGATATAGTGCCATGTAACTTTCCACCGTTTCATTTATGACACGCTTCATCATTGTCATATTGCCTTGCATGATCATTTAGTTGACATCGTATTTGTGGCAAAGCCACCATGCATAATTTATCGTACATGTCACTCTTGATTCATTGCCCTTCCCGGTACACTGCCGGAGGCATTCATATAGAGTCATATTTTGTTCTAGTATCGAGTTGTAATCATTGAGTTGTAAATAAATAGAAGTGTGATGATCATCATCTATAGAGCATTGTCCCAAAATAAAAAAGGCCAAAAAAGAAAGGCCCAAAAAGAAATAAAAGGGACAATGCTACTATCCTGATTTTTCCACACTTGTGCTTCAAAGTAGCATCATGATCTTTATGATAGAGAGTCTCTTGTTTGGTCACTTTCATATATTAGTGGGAATTTTTCATTATAGAACTTGGCTTGTATATTCCAATAATGGGCTTCCTCAAATGCCCTAGATCTTCGTGAGCAAGCAAGTTGGATGCACACCCACTTAGTTTCTTTTGTTTAGCTTTCATACATTTATAGCTCTAGTGCATCTGTTGCATGGCAATCCCTACTCCTTGCATTGACATCAATTGATGGGCATCTTCCTAGCCCATTGATTAGTCGTGTCCATGTGAGACTTTCTCCTTTTTTGTCTTCTCCACATAACCCCCATCATCATATTCTATTCCACCCATAGTGCTATATCCATGGCTCACGCTCATGTATTGTGTGAAAGTTGAAAAAAGTTTGAGATTACTAAAGTATGAAACAATTGCTTGGCTTGTCATCGGGGTTGTGCATGATGAGAGCATTCTTGTGTGACTAAAATGGAGCATGAACAAACTATATGATTTTGTAGGGATGAACTTTCTTTTGCCATGTTATTTTAAGAAGACATGATTGCTTAGTTAGTATGCTTGAAGTATTATTATTTTTATGTCAATATTAAACTTTTGTCTTGAATCTTTCGGATCTGAACATTCGTTCCACGGTAAAGAAAATTACATTGAGAATTATGCTAGGTAGAAATCCATATCAAAAATTCTGTTTTTATCATTTACCTACTCGAGGACGAGCATGAATTAAGCTTGGGGATGCTTGATACGTCTCCAAGGTATCTATAATTTTTTATTGATCCATGCAATTATATTGTCTATTTTGGATGTTTAATGGGCTTATTTATACACTTTTATATTATTTTTGGGACTAATCTACTAACCCAAGGCCCAGTGCAAATTGCTGTTTTTTGCCTATTTCAGTGTTTCGCAGTAAAGGAATATCAAACGGAATCCAAACGGAATGAAATCTTCGAGAGAGTTATTTTTGGAACAAACGTGATCTAGGAGACTTGGATTAGACGTCAAGAAAGGAGCGAGGCGGCCACGAGGCAGGGAGGCACGCCTGCCCCCCTGGGCACGCCCCCACCCTCGTGGGCCCCTCACAGCTCCACCGACCTACTTATTCCTCCTATATATATCCATATAACCCGAAAACATCCAGGAGCAACATGAAACCCTATTTCCACCGCTGCAACCTTCTGTACGCAAGAGATCCCATCTTGGGGCCTTTTCCAGAGCTCCGTTGGAGGGGGAATCGATCACGGAGGGCTTCTACATCAACACCATAACCTCTCCGATGATGTGTGAGTAGTTTACCAAGATCTTCGGGTCCATAGTTATTAGCTAGATGGCTTCTTCTCTCTCTTTGGACCTCAATACAAAGTTCTCCTCAATCTTCTTGGAGATCTATTCGATGAAACTCTTTTTGCGGTGTGTTTGTCGAGATCCGATGAATTGTGGGTTTATGATCAAGTTTATCTATGAACAATATTTGATTCTTCTCTGAAATCTTTTATGTATGATTGGTTATCTTTGCAAGTCTCTTCGAATTATCTGTTTGGTTTGGCCTACTAGATTGATCTTTCTTGCAATGGGAGAAGTGCTTAGCTTTGGGTTCAATCTGGTGGTGTCCTTTCCCAGTGACAGCAGGGGCGGCAAGGCATGTATTGTATTGTTGCCATCGAGGATAAAAAGATGGAGTTTATATCATATTGCTTGAGTTTATCCCTCTACATCATGTCATCTTGCCTAATGCATTACACTGTTCTTATGAACTTAATACTCTAGATGCATGCTGGATAGCGGTCGATGTGTGGAGTAATAGTAGTAGATGCAGAATTGTTTCGGTCTACCTATCGCGGACGTGATGCCTATATACATGATCATGTGAAAGCGCAACTATCCCTGGGTGGTTTTGGTAATTCCTAACAACATATAGCTCATTGAGCTAATGCTACTTGAAGATAAATATTTCAGGAAAAGCTCAATGATTCGCATGGCATGGATTAGAAAGTGGACCCCTCAAAATGCTAAGGACAAAAGATTGACTCAAGCTCAAAGCACAAGACTCTACATTTTACTTTTAGTAATCCAAGATCACATTGAGTCCATAGGAAAAGCCAATACTATTAAAAGGGGGTGAGGTGTTGCTTAATGAGTTGCTTGCTCAAAATGCTTAGTGATATGCTCCAAAAACCCTCAACTACTTTCTCATATCCACATATGTCCCAAACCAAAAGTCAAACTCGGCCCCACCGAAATCTTCTATCCGGCGCCACCGAGTTCACTTGACATAGCTACTGCCAGAAACCCTAGTCACTTCGGTCTCACTGATAGGGATCTCGGTCTCACCGAGATGGGATTGCAAACTCTTTGTTTCCCTTCATAACATTTTGGTCCAACCGAGATGAGTGATCGGTCACATCGAGATTGCAATGCAAACTCTCTGTTTCCCCTTTGTAACGTTTTGGTCTAACTGAGATGAGCGAATCGGTCCCACGGAGTTTGCCTGGCCAACTCTCTGTTTGCCTATTACCAAAATTGGTCCCACCGAGTTTGTGTAATCGGTCTCACCGAGATTACGTTATGCCCTAACCCTAATGGAATCGGTCCCACCGAGTTGACGTATCGGTCCCACCGAAAATCCTAACGTTCACATTTCGAACTAAATCGGTCAGACCGAGTTATATGATTCGGTCCCACCGAGTTTGGTTATTTGTGTGTAACGGTTAGATTTTGTGTGAAGGCTATATATACCCCTCCACCCACTCTTCATTCGCAGAGAGAGCCATCAGAAAATGCATACACTTCCAACATACATTTTCTGAGAGAGAACCACCTACACTTGTGTTGAGGTCAAGATATTCCATTCCAACCATATAAATCTTGATCTCTAGACTTCCTCAAGTTGCTTTCCACTCAAATCATCTTTCTACCAAATAAAATCCTATGAGAGAGAGTTGAGTGTTGAGGAGACTATCACTTGAAGCACAAGAGCAAGGAGTTCATCATCAACACACCATCTATTCCCTTTTGGAGAGTGGTGTCTCCTAGATTGGTTATGTGTCACTTGGGATCCTCTGTCAAGATTGTGGAGTTGAACCAAGGAGTTTGTACGGGCAAGGAGATCGCCTACTTCGTGAAGATCTACCCTAGTGAGGCAACTCCTTCATGGGCGATGGCCATGGTGGGATAGACAAGGTTGCTTCTTCGTGGACCCTTCGTGGGTAGAGCCCTCCGTGGACTCGCGCAACCGTTACCCTTCGTGGGTTGAAGTATCCATCAACGTGGATGTACGATAGCACCACCTATCGGAATCACGCCAAAAATCTCCGTGTCTACATTGCATTTGCTCCCTCCAAACTCCTCCCTTTACCTTCATATGCAATTGTTTTACATTCTATTGCTATACTCTTATAATTGCATGTGTAGGTTGATTACTTGTTTGTGCTAAGTTGCTAAAATCTGCCAAGACTTAAAATTGGGAAAATGCTAGATTTTTATTTGGTCAAGTAGTCTAATCACCCCCCCCCTCTAGACATACTTTTGATCCTACAAGTGGTATGAGAGCTTTGGTCTCCATTTGCCTTGATTTCCATAGCTTTGGTGATCATAGCCTTGGTTTCACAACCTAGGAGAGTATGGCGTCTAGTGAGGGAAATTACCACCGTAGAGGACCTTACTTTGATGGTACTAATTTTGCTAGTTGGAAGCATAAGATGAAAATGCATATTCTTGGACATAACCCCGCCATTTGGGCTATTGTGTGTATTGGCTTGCAAGGTGAATTCTTTGATGGGAGAGAACCGAACCGTGAGGCTAGCGTGGAAGAGTTGAAGATGATGCAATACAATGCTCAAGCTTGTGATATTCTCTTCAACGGATTGTGCCCCGAAGAATTCAACAAAATCAGCCGTCTTGAGAATGCAAAGGAAATTTGTGATACTTTGATTGATATGCACGAAAGTACCGACTCCATAAAGGAATCCAAATTGGATGTGCTTCAAAGTCAACTTGACAAGTTCAAAATTAAGGATGGTGAAGGTGTCACTGAAATGTACTCTAGGCTTGCTCTCATCACAAATGAGATTGCCGGCTTAGAAAGTGAAGAGATGACCGATAGATTCATCATCAAGAAGATCCTAAGAGGATTGGATGGAAAATATGATACCGTGTGCACATTGATCCAAATGACGCCCAATTACAAAGATCTCAAGCCAACAGAAGTCATTGGAAGGATTGTTGCTCATGAGATGTCACTCAAGGATAAGGAAGAGCTTCACAACAAGTCAAGTGGTGCTTACAAAGCCTCATGTGATGCTCCCACATCATCAAGTGAGAAACAAAACTTCAATGAAGAATTGAGCCTAATGGTGAAGAATTTCAACAAGTTTTACAAGAATATAAGCAAGGAAAGAAGTTCCAAGTCAAGGTCCTACAATGACAAAAGATCTTCTAGTCGTGAGCGCAATTGCTATAATTGTGGAAGACCCGGACACTACTCCAATGAGTGTACGTCTCCCTACAAAAGAAGAGAAGATTCTCCCAAAATAAGGAGTAGGAGAGAAGAATCACCACCAAGAGAGAGAATGAGTAGAGATGACCGCTATGAACGAAGAACATCACGGAGAAGCAAGGGTTCGGAAAGGAAGAACAAATCATCAAGGGGCTACACAAAACGAAGACATCAAGCTCACGTTGGTGAATGGGTATCCAGCTCCGACTCTGACAATCACTTTGAGAGAAGTTATCACTCCGACTCCAAATATACTCAAGATGAAGGTGTTTCCAGTCTAGCACTTGTGTCAACCAACTCCTACGACATATTTGAGTCACCAAATGAAGGAATTGGAAGATGCTTCATGGCTAAAGGCCCAAAAGTAAGATGACTTGCTAGGTGATAATGATTTACTTGTTGACAATTCTAGTGATCAAAACTATGATGAACTTGCTATTAATCATGCTAATCAAGACAAAACGAATGTAGATGATAAGAAGGAGATTGAGCGTCTAACTAAAGAGCTAAACACTCTTAAGTTAGCTCATGAAACTACCTTGGAAAATCATCGAGAACTTTTAAAGACTCATGAGAAGTTACGCTTCGAAAAGCTCAACCTTGAGCAAGAGCATGGGTTCTTAAAAGCGATCAATGATGATCTTCGCAAGAAACGTTCTTCTTACATTGCCAAGCATTTACTCTTGTCTACTTACATGCCACAAGTTAAATCTAGCAACAAGAGTAAGAAAGATTCTTCTTCTAGTAGTAACAATAATCATGCTAAATCCAATGATGTTGCTTCTAGTAGTTCTCTTGATTCCACTAATGATTCTCTTATCCAAGTTACACTTGAGCAAGAAAATAGCTTATTGAAGGGAATTATAGAGAAAGGTGTTTACAAGAGCCTTGCCGGAAGTAAGCAATTTGAGGAAATTGTACGCAAGCAAGGAAGACACCGAAAGAATCAAGGTGTTGATTTTGAACAAAAGTTCAATGCCAATAGAGTTGAGTGGGAAGAAGATGAATACCCCAAGACAAAATTTGTTCCTCAACAAGAGAAGTATGATCCTACTTCTTTCCAAGGAACACAAGCTCAAGATGATCATCCACCACAAGACCACAAGCAAAAAGGCAAGGACAAGCTTCAAGAGGAGATTGATGCATTTGAGGAAGCTCCCAAAGCCTTGGTCAAGTGGGTTCCCAAGACTACATCAAGTTCTACTTCATCAAGTACGACTACAACTCCAAGGATTCCCATCAAGATGGTGTGGATCCCGAAGAAGAAGAACTAGAGAGTTCTTGAGGGTGACTCCGCCAACATACTTCACTCATATCATTTTGGCGAGGACGAGTGCAAACAACTTCCATATCTTGCACTAGTTCAAGGAGTCACAAACCCTCTTGTTGGTAAGACAAGGGACAAGGTAACCTAATCCTTTCATGGACATCATCCTATGTGAACATCACTCTATGTCTATGGATATTCTTGTTTGTTCCTTGTGGGACTAACCCGTGTAGGTATTGAAAGTGTAACTCACTCCAAAGGATTGTTCCAAATGATCTATATCAACATTGAGCATCTACATCTTCAACACCTACATGAAGTCATCATCAACAAAACCCAAGGTTAGTTCATCCCTCTTAGGGGGGATATCACATCTAGGGGGAGCTTTACTCTAATCAATTGAGCTAAAGCAACTCTAATGGTGCGAACACAACAATGCTTTATGTAAAAGTGGCAACCCCACTTGTGCTTAAATGATGAGTATGACCTACGATCAAATGTTCTCATTTGACTCCTAAGTCAATATACTCATATATAGATGACCTAGTCATCGCCAAATTGCTTGTTAGATGCTAGAGTGATTGTGCATGCTTTGTCACATATTTCATTTGCCATCTTATTATGTGAGCATGTTGGTTGCATATTTTACTCATTCGAGGACATCCATTTGTTGCTTTGATTGTTTGGCTTTTTCTCTTTTGCCAAATGGATGGACAAGAATGCCTAAGAACTCCCTCTAGCTATCTATGCTTTTCTCGTCTCAAACTCTATTCATGCTACATTACAAAGTTTGATCAAGTCAGATTCGAACCACTCTGTGTGAGGAGCACTTGGAGTCCCCGATTCGTCATAGACTTAAACTTCCAAAACCTCTTTGTGCATTTCGGTATGACCGAGTCATCCATTTCGGTCACACCAAGATCACTAAGTTGATCTAGGTTTTCAATCTCGGTGCAACCGATTTGAACTTTTCGGTCACACCGAGTTGCAGCAACTGCTTGCGATTCTGCATCTCGGTGCCACCGAGTTGTTCCACTCGGTCACACCGACAGGGTCGGGATATATATACCCACGGGTGAGATTTTGGAAATTCCTTCAAAACCTCTCAGCCCGCGCGTGTCCTGCTCTGCCGCCTCGGGTCTCCGGATCATCCTCTCGCCACCAGCGACCTCCCGCCGCTGGTTTCCTTCGCCGTCAACGGATTTCTGCCCCTCCGTTGCCGCCGTAGCGAACTCCGCCGAATTAGGGTATGAGTTCGATCTTTTGTGCTATTCCTTTAACTTCGATTCATAGCACATTACTTTGCCATGATCATGACCACGCATGCAATCAATCTATCCACTGAAAAATCCCTTAGGTTAGGTTTGATTTAAAAATTTAGGGTTAGGTCTCCGCCGGACTCATCTCGAACTGACTGAATTATAGAAATCGGTCTCACCGATTTGGCTTAGGCCATTGCAGTTGCACTTTCGGTCTGACCGAAAACTGCAAATCGGTGTGACCGAGTTCGATTCTTTGTGAAACCCTAGTAGTCTCGGTGCCACTGAACTGTGACTCGGTCTGACCGAGTTCACTAGTTTAGGTTCCAAAAGCTGCTTCGGTATCACCGAGTTTACAAATCGTAGCTCCGAAATGCTTTCTGTGAAGAACTAAAACTAAGTTTTAAGTCATTTTTTTTGCAAAAAGCTCTGCACTTTGTGATTCTCATACACTCTACCTCATCCATATCTATTCACAGGGTCTGCTGTCAATAAGTTTGCATAAATGTCTGACCAGAGCGACAGCCAGAACAAGTCAGAGGAACAGGTACAATTGAGTGAGGGCACTACTCCCTCTAGCACTTTTGATGAGGGAAGTAGGAGCACACCAAGCAACTTGCCCAAGACAGCCACCAGAACAAGGAAGAAGAAGACCTCAGATTCTGAAGATGAGGATTATATGGCTGTTGAGGAGGAAGTCAGCTCCAAGAAGAAGGTGCTGAAGAAGGAGTATGACACAGTTGCATCAACTAAGCCTGGCTTGTGCAAGAAGGCCCCTGTCAAGAGGGTGCCAACCTTAAAAGTTAGAGCCTCAACTACTAAAACCTCCAAGCCAACTGGAGAGGCTGCTGGAGAAGGAAAGAAGAGAAAAGAAAGGGTCAAGAAGACCACTGCTAGAGTACTTGGTAGATCCTCCATTGTGAGAGATTCGGAAGAAGAGGAGGAGGAAGAGGATGCTGCACCGGCTCCTAAGGCTCAGAAGCTTATGGGAGATGCAATCAAGTCAGGGGCTGCTCCATCTAAGCTCAAATCTGCTCCCAAGGCTGCTGCTCAAAACCCCCCCAAAACCCAAGAGGAACACAAGGAGTATACCTGCTGAGGAGAAGAACAAGTCCCAGTGCCTGAAGCTGAAGAAGAGGAAGATGATTCTCTTGTTTTGAGGAAGTTGAAGCCCAAAATTCCTGACCATAATGATGCTCATCCAGTCGCTGAGGACATGCACATCAGGAAAGATGCAGGATTGAGGTTGTGGAGACAGTCTGATCCCTATGTTGTTAGGAGGAGGACTGCAGTTGACTACATGTTCCATACAAAGGAACAACAAGATTTCTATGAGATAATTTTGCTTGACAAGAAGCCCATAGTGTGTGACATGAAATGGGTGGACTGGGAGTTCATCCGGGAAAATGAAGATCACTTCCCTGGAGTGTATGACAGCTTTAAGGCATGTGGAGTTGATGAATTCGTTGGACAAAAGCTCACCAAGTGGAAAGATGAGTTGATCATGCAGTTTTACTCCACTGCCCACTTCTATCCAAATGGAAGGATAGTTTGGATGTCTGAGGGTACTAGGTACCAGTCCACAGTTGAAGAATGGGCCAAGCTAATCAATGCCCCCAAAGAACATGAATATGACTTGGATGTGTATGCCACCAAGAAGAAAGACCACAACTCAATGGCAAACATGTACAAGGAGATCCCTGATAAGGCCTTGGAAACTCACAAGCTTGGATCTGATCTGGTCTACCTACGATCAACTGGATCCTAAGGCACACATTGCTACCCAAGTCAGGAGATCAGAAGATGATCCGAGGACACTCCATCAACATGCTGCAAATTTTTGAGGTTCCCCAGAAGTTCAAATTTATGAGTTTGATTGTCAAAACGGTCAAGAGGACTGCTGCTGATTAAAAGAGGAGTTGTGGATATGCTCCACTTATTTAGGAGCTCATCAACTCTAAGATGGGCACATGGACTTATTTGGTGGACAGGGAGCATCTACTTCTATATCCTGAATTTGAAGACAACACCGTTGTGATGAATGAGGAGGAACCATCATCAGCTCAAATCCAGGAGAAGAGAGCCAAGGAAAAGGTTGAGAAAGCTACCCAGATGCCAAGTGTTGAAGAGGCATCTCGAGTCTTCCTGAAAAGCAAGCAAGATCAGTAAGGCTATCTGATTCAAGCTACAATGAGGATTGAGAAGGGCTTGGCCACCCCGACTCAGAATCAGGAGAGCCTGGAGAGGATTGTGGAGACAAAATTCTATGATCTTGATCTGAAGGTGACTGAGATTCAGACTGCAGTTGAGCAGCTTCAGGAGGAAGTAGAGGGGAGGAAAGGAAAAGCAACCACTGATGCTTTTCAGCGTGTGCCACGAGGTCCAAGGTCTGCTGCAGTGCCAGTCTCAGATGTCAGAGCTTCAGTATCAGCACCAGCAGCTATAGCTCCAGTGCCACCTCCAGCACCCACTCCATTAGCTCCAACTACATCATCGGAAGCCTTTGTCCTTGGAGTTCTATCTACCCACCTCCCGAAGACCAAGCCTGAGAGACGTATAGCACTATGCATTTTCAAACTTTTTGGTAACTTGTTGCCAAAGGGGGAGAAATATGTATAGATCATAGGCTTCGAGAGAGAGTGTCTGCTTTTTATCTCTCTTGCTTTTGGTTGAACTTTTTGTGTGCTTGTGTGAGATACTTTATGTCCTTATCAGATACTTATGTGATCATGTGGTTGATCATATGCTACATTAATGTTTGGTTGAATGATGCTATCCTTTATATTCCATATATGATCATTCACTTGCTTGGTGATGAGTGCATGCTTCTAATTTCTATCATTTTGAGTGTTCCATCAAGATGTATGTGACATGGAAGAGTAACCCATGACCCTAATCGATTGTGCATTTGCATTCAAAAGCAAATTTTAAATAATTCACAAATTTAGGGGGAGCTCTTGCTTATCACATACTTCTCAAAGCAATGATGTTTTTCAATCTTATAATCATTTGTCGAAGCTTTGATCTATATGTTGTCATCACTTACCAAAAATGGGGAGATTGAAAGTGCAACTATCCCTGGATGGTTTTGGTAATTACTAACAACATATAGCTCATTGAGCTAATGCTACTTGAAGATAAATATTTCAGGAAAAGCTCAATGATTCGCATGGCATGGATTAGAAAGTGGACCCCTCAAAATGCTAAGGACAAAAGATTGGCTCAAGCTCAAAGCACAAGACTCTACATTTTACTTTTAGTGATCCAAGATCACATTGAGTCCATAGGAAAAGCCAATACTATTAAAAGGGGGTGAGGTGTTGCTTAATGAGTTGCATGCTCAAAATGCTTAGTGATATGCTCCAAAAAACCCCAACTACTTTCTCGTATCCACATATGTCCCAAACCAAAAGTCAAACTCGGCCCCATCGAAATCTTCTATCCAGCGCCAACGAGTTCACTTGACATGGCTACTGCCAGAAACCCTAGTCACTTCGGTCTCACTGATAGGGATCTCAATCTCACCAAGATGGGATTGCAAACTCTCTGTTTCCCTTCATAACGTTTCGGTCCAACCAAGATGAGCGATTGTTCCCACCGAGATTGCAATGCAAACTCTCTGTTTCCCCTTCGTAAAGTTTCGGTCTAACCGAGATGAGCGAATTGGTCCCACTGAGTTTGCCTGACCAACTCTCTATTTGCCTATTATCAAAATCGGTACCACCGAGTTTGTGTAATCGGTCTCACCAAGATTACGTTATGCCCTAACCCTAATGGAATCGGTCCCACCGAGTTGACATATCGGTCCCACCGAAAATCCTAATGTTCACATTTTGAACTAAATCGGTCAGACCGAGTTATATGATTCGGTCCCACCGAGTTTGGTGATTTGTGTGTAACGGTTAGATTTTGTGTGGAGGCTATATATACCCCTCCACCCAGTCTTCATTCGCAAAGAGAGCCATCAGAACATGCCTACACTTCCAACATACATTTTCTGAGAGAGAACCACCTACACTTGTGTTGAGGTTAAGATATTCCATTCCAACCACATAAATCTTGATCTCTAGCCTTCCTCAAGTTGCGTTCCACTCAAATCATCTTTCTACCAAATCAAATCCTATGAGAGAGAGTTGAGTGTTGAGGAGACTATCACTTGAAGCACAAGAGCAAGGAGTTCATCATCAACACACCATCTATTACATTTTGGAGAGTGGTGTCTCCTAGATTGGTTAGGTGTCACTTGGGAGCCTCTGTCAGGATTGTGGAGTTGAACCAAGGAGTTTGTATGGGCAAGGAGATCGCCTACTTCGTGAACATCTACCCTAGTGAGGCAAGTCCTTCATGGGCGATGGCCATGGTGGGATAGACAAGGTTGCTTCTTCGTGGACCATTCATGGGTGGAGCCCTCCGTGGACTCGCGCAACCGTTACCCTTCGTGGGTTGAAGTCTCCACAACATGGATGTACGATAGCACCACCTATCGGAACCACGCCAATAATCTCCGTGTCTACATTGCGTTTGCTCCCTCCAAACTCCTCCCTTTACCTTCATATGCAATTGTTTTACTTTCTGCTACTATACTCTTAGAATTGCATGTGTAGGTTGATTACTTGTTTGTGCTAAGTTGCTAAAATCTGCCAAGACTTAAAATTGGGAAAAGGCTAGATTTTTATTTGGTCAAGTAGTCTAATCACCCCCTCTAGACATACTTTCGATCCTACATCATGCCTAGATATTCTCATAATTATGCACTTTTCTATCAATTGCTCGATAGTAATTGGTTCACCCACCGTAATACTTATGCTATCTTGAGAGAAGCCACTAGTGAAACCTATGGCCCCCGGGTCTATCTTTTATCATATAAGTTTACAATCTATTTTACTTTGCAATATTTACTTTCAATCTATATCATAAAAATACCAAAAATATTTATCTTATTATCTCTATCAGATCTCACTCTCGTAAGTGATCGTGAAGGGATTGACAACCCCTTTATCGCGTTGGTTGCGAGGTTCTTATTTGTTTGTATAGGTACGAGGGACTTGCATGTAGTCTCCTACTGGATTGATACCTTGGTTCTCAAAAACTGAGGGAAATACTTACACTACTTTGCTGCATCATCCTTTCCTCTTCAAGGGAAAACCAACGCAGTGCTCAAGAGGTAGCACCCTGCCACCCCTTGACGGAATCGGGGAAGCTCATCTTCGGGAAGACGCTCCTGCCCATCGGACTTGGATGCCCAAGCCCCTGCACAGCTGGGTGACATGGGTCTTCGCACCGGCCGACGAGTCCTTCTTGACGGTCATCGACCGACAAGTGAAGATATGCTTGAAAAGCCCCCAATGGGGTTGACAGCCGAGAAAGTTCTCACAGAGGGAGATGAAGGCCGAAAGATAGATGATGGCATTTGGAGGGAGACGGTGGAGCTGCGCACCAAAGTAATCGAGGAATGCTCAAAAAAGGGGTGGGGAGGCATAGAGAAGCCACGCTCAATGTAGGTGACTAACAAGACACACTCGTCCTCCTGCGGAGCCGATTTGACCTCCCCTGCACCCGGGCGACGCCACTCGTCAAGCGGGATGAGCCCCTCCTCCGCAAGCTCCTCCAGTCGCCGAGCCAAGACGCGCGACGAGATCAAATCCCCCACCGCAGCTCCGGCAGCCGCACCGGAGCCGAAAGAGGTGGCCTTCCCGTCCTTCTTCGCATTCTCAGCCTTGGTCGTGGAGTCTCTCGCCATCATTGCGGATGTTCTATGCACTTGAGTGGAGAAATGAAGCGGAGGAGACATAGAAGAAGAAAGGGGATCTCAGGTCTTGGCCTCGGTCATCAAATCTTTTATATCACAGAGCAAATCGTGAACCGGATCTCACGCCGCATATCTCCGGATCAACGGCGTGCACGACAGAGCATCATGCAGAGCAAGCGCAACACATGGAGGATATTGTGCACGAAAATCACGGAGCCATGCCCCCACATTCCCCACTAACGCACATCGTCACCGCTTCTGCACGGGCACGCACAAATTCAAATCCCGTGATTTCCGGGGCGAATCAATCTGATTGATTACCTGTGATCCCTTTCCTAAAGGACACATGTTAGTCCGACTGACCACCCTCCGCGAGGATCTGTGCACTCGGCCACGTTAAACACCCAACTAAAGTATTTTTTTAGGATTGCTATGTGACGAGCTAGACGCCCCTCTGCGGGTTCACTTGGCCCTCTCAGTAGGCTCCAAGGCGCATGACTCGTAAACTTGGACTCGTAGAAGTCTCACACTAGCATTCCCCTAGGATAAGGAGTGCTGACTCTTCGGAGAGTCAGACCACATGCCAACATCGCCACTCAAGTTGTAATGGCATGCCCTCCACTACAAGAAATATGTCAACTTGTGACCACCACTATTGGTCACTGAATGGTCACAAATTTCCATTTGTGACCTTTTTGTGACCAAAAACATAAGGTCAAAAGCTGGCCGTCATAAACTGACTATAGCGACCTTTCTTCTGGAATGGTCGAAGACGTTTATGACCAAAATACGTCTACTGTGGCGTTTTGGTCACTAGCAACCCCCCAGGCCACGTAGGCATCCAGCGTGGCAGTCTAACGTGGCACAAGATTCAGCCCGGTCCAATTCAATTTTCTACATGGGCCCAGCCCAACAATTTGGCCTTTTATTATTATTATCATTCCTATGAATTCTATTGGGCTACATGGGCCAAGCCCAATATTTCAGCCTTTTTATCTCTAGGCTTCGGCCTTTTACAGTCTATTGATTATATATTTTTGGAAAATATATTTTGAAGCTGGTCCCACTAGTCATGTTAATCTCATATATTGATCCCACACATAAGAAAGTTACGAACTAGTCATATTATTTCATAAGTGGGTTGCACTGGTCAGGTTCCCATCTCACACACAAACAAATCACATGCATAATCAAATATTCCAAACAAGAGAACATGTGAAACTCGTCAAATGACACTATATTAGTGTACTGCAATTTCTGTAGACTATTACAACCTAGGTATACCAGCTATTACAATATTATAGTCAAATAGAACAGACAACTCTTTGCTAAGTAGCACTTCACGGCTTCACGCTTTTCTTCACGTCTTCGCACTTCCAACTTTCTTAGGCCTGGAGCTCCTGTAAAAGAGGAACCAAGTAAAGAAGTTACGCGCAGCTATATTTGCTACAGATCAGCTATCAACTCGATATTTATGTACACCATACAGAAATTGTTTCCAGTTAGAACAAGTTCACTTAATACTCAACTCCTTTATTTGTGTCCATTTAGTGCAAGTCCATTATCCATGCATATAAACTTTTGCTCCCAGCCAGCACCTACCCAACTAAGTACAAGTCAGGAGGCCACTACTATTAAACCAACTCAAGTGAGAGAGCCAGCAAACTAGGTGGGATATTTCCTTATCACTAAAATTAAAAATTTGAGCACACCAAAAATTGATTGTGTGTCATAAGATGATCCTGAGAGTGCAGAACCATGTTACCATCTCTAAAGCTTATTAGCCAGCAGCAAAAATTGTGTAACATATGTATAACCATTGCAAACAACCTTAGCAGAATAAGCAGAACAAAATGTCATGTAAAATCTTGGTATAACCAGTAGATTATCCCCTAATAGAAGCTAATTAGGCTCCAATACACAAGGCATAGCAAGCACAGACTAAATAAGCCACGGCCATGAAACAGAGCATGGTATTACAGCAGCTCGGAGATGGAGCTAGAGGTAGGAGAAGGACTCACCGGAGAGGAGGTTGTAGTCGAAGCCGCACACAGGCGCCGCCACCACCGTCACCCTCTAGAGGAGACGCTGCCGCTTCATCGACGGACTCATCTGGTACAAGGAGATCATCAAAATGCATCACACTCATGATCATCAAAACGCAGCAGCAGGAGCAAATACAAGTTTAGCCCACCATGAACAGGGGCACTAGGCAATCCAGTAGCAATGTCATATATAGGTAATAATAACATGACCTTAGATAATTAGTTTTTGTTCTTACTGACACACAAGTTGACAGAATGTACTCAATATACTCTAATAAAAAGGTTTGGGAGCAGAGGGAGAGGGAGGTGGAGATGGACGTGCTACCTACTGCTGCGGTGGTGCCTCTTGGTGGTCGTGCTTGATCTCCTCCTCCTAATGCTGCTCACTAACCTGCAGGACAAACAAGACCATGGGTAAAGGAACAAGACCATGGGTAACAGTACATCTTCACTTGGATATATCTAAGAAGTCCAGTTGGTTCTCACAAGCAAGTGTTCTCAGGTTTGCCTTAACATGAAAGGTTAACTTATACTTAACTATGAGCAAACAGTACATAACAAAATCATGGATTTGATTTCAAGTAACCGAGACTAATTAATGTGTTACTGCCTGATACTGTCGATCAGAAAAGCATAAGCAGCAAACAATATCCTGCGTATCAGTGGAAACAAGGTGACAAACTAATGTTCGAGGGAGGTACTTTATATAATAAAAACTAATAAAAACAAACTAGGCACCTGCATAATCGCACGGCGGTAGTTTTAGATAATAAAAACTACTGTTCCACGCAGTCTTAGCGCTCCGTCAAAGAATCAACTAAAATTACTTTCAAGCAAACAGGTTGTACATTGATCAGGTTGTAAAGGACAAAAATTCAGGGGTGTACCTAGTGCAAGAAGGCATTTACTAGGTTTTGAAGCTAATAACAATTAGCATGCACGTATCACTTGTTGGAGTTGGTGCGTGGTCAAATTCAACTAGTGTAATGTATCGCCTATATATAATAGACCCATCTCTCCAATGCAATTTCACGGACCAAGAAACATAGGTGTTTATTTCTTCCTCTGCTAAACTATCTCCATATGGATACCAGCTAATGATACGCATATTGTATTAAGGCAACGCTTTGGACGGCACATATTCTGCAAGCTGCTGCTAATTTGCAAATACAAACGAACGCCTAACAGTGCTCGCATAGAATTAGCAGAGCATGGTAGATTTATAGCCATCAGGGGAGGGGACACCTGAACCCACGTCGGCTGCTGCAGGGCTTGTGCTGCACACAAACACACACATACATGTATCAGAAGCAATTCAGTCAACACTCTTGGCAGGCAAGAGGCAAGTTGGCACTCACAGGGTTGAGATAAATAGCAGGAGACGTGCGTACCTGAAGGGTCGAGCGATTGGTCCGAGCCCGGAGAGCAGAGGAGGCATGGCGGCGGTGTGCTGGCGCGCCTTGGAAGCCCGGGAACGTGGTGGTACCGATGGTCAAGGAAGAAGAGGAGCAGAGCAGGCCCTTGATGGCCAGCTAGATACATCCCTCCTTCTGCTCCTCGAGGATGGGTGACCTGCAGTAATAGATATGTTATACAACCCGGGATCAAATGTAGCACATACTATTGTTGTAACAGTCTTCTCTTGTGTCTTCGCTAAGACAGATACAGACTAACTGCATGTCCAGGAGGACATTGAATACATACACTTTGAATAAATAGCATAACAAAGTGATGTAGTAACCACATTGAGCGTCTAAAAAAGAAGTGGCATGAACAAGAATCAATTGTTTACCTCACCACCAGGTGTCTGTCATAGCATACACATTCAGCTTATTCGGTGACAACGGACTAAAAGATGCCTGATATACAATCCTAATTGCAGAAAATTCCTACTAGCACCAAAATACTCAGGCTGAAATCACTGAGTTGAACATACACCATATTGCATCTAATCACAAGACACTAGTCTGTAACAGACTAGCTGGTATTGACATACAAGAGTACGGCTAGGCGCGAAGAAGGGTAAAACTATCACTTTATTTGCTCCCCAAATGCAAGAAGCTAAGGCACTAAAAAGAGGGCAGAAGCTACAATCTTCCTGGTCTAAGCATCATCTGATCAAAGAAGGAAGTACAGGCAGAGGCCAAGCTGTACTACTCGCTTCCGGGCACCAGTTCCATCAGCTCTTAATACCACCGCATCTACTGGCCGGCCATGGACGAACAAAGTCGCAGCAATACATGGAGCTCAAGAGCTAGGGGTCGTTGACACATGCACGGACAGCCGAGTGGGTCGAGGAGGGTACCTTGGCATGGTTCCAGGTGTTGCCGACGGTGAGGGGCCCGTGGTCGGCGAGGATCTGGAGGAGGCGGCCGGAGATGGCCAAATTGGATGGAGAAGGATCTCCATCTCCTTAGTGGCGACCCATCCCATGGAGGTTCGCACCTCCTGCCATCATCGTCGTCCCATCCACAACCATGTTGACCTACCGAAAGGGAACACAAGACGAGGTGAGGTGAGGAGGAGATAGTGCGCTAATAAGGAGGGGAGGGGCTTACCGATGCCAGATCCGGCCACCTCTGGCCTCGCCGTCGCCGGATTTGGCAGATCCCGACGAAGTTAGGGGTGGCGGCCGAAACCCTAGCCACGGGTGAGGGTTGCGGGCGAGTACTAGAGGGCGCGGGTCGGGGCGTGGGCTCGATGGTGAGGGTCTTTGACGACGGGGGTGGGCGGCGGAGGGGGTGGGCGACAGTGGGCGGCGGTGGGGGTGAGCGACGGTGGGCGGCGGTGGATTCAGATCAGATCGGAGTGAGGGAGAGGAGAGAGGGGCGTCAGTGCAAGGGAGAGAAGGGTGCGAGAGGAGGAGTGCGGGACGTGGGTGAGACGGGCGACATGCGGGCCGTTGGATCCAGGAGCATCCGACGGTGATTATCCACGATCCGCATGAGAGGCCTCTGGACCAATCAAAACGCATTATACAGGTATGATATTTTGACCATTTAAATTGGTCGTAATCGACTAAAAGTAAGGTGCTAAATCATGTTAGCTATTTTATTATGACCTGAAAAATTGAAAAAAAACTTTGCATTGTGTCAGCAAATTTGAATTTAGTTTTCAGGAATAATCACAAATTGAAATAAGACAAATATTTTTATAAAGAGTTATGAGAAATGACTTCTTTTAATTCATTTTTTCATTTATCATGTGTCCAAAATGAGTTCTTTTGTGAAGGACCTATCATATATTTATTACAAATTTTTACCAAATTAATTTTCTAAAATACTAGAACAAATTTAATGCACAATTGACCAAATGGTTGGGTGTAAAAAGTTTTGATCTACCTCTCATGAAAAAGACAATTTTTCGCCAATTCAGCTGGAAGCGGGTCAAATTTGAACTGTAGCTACCTCGTAGTTTGCTCTTTATTTTTTCTAAAAATTATTTCTAGGTACATAAGTATCTATTTAATCAGAGAAACGCAAAAAAAATTCCAAGATTCAACCACTAGCTAGGAACGGTCATTCCCGCCGTTTTGACCGCATTTTGAAACGGGCATAAAAAATTCAAAAAAATCAAAAAATTGGGAAACCTTCGCATTGTGTCATTATATGTGACCAAGTTCCCATGAAAAATAACAAACTTGTAATACGGCAATTATTTTAAAAAAATGTTCTCAGAAATGAGCTATCATCTCTGAAGATTCATGGCTTTCAAGCCAAATGATCAATCTTATGGCCACATTTGTGGCATAGTTTGTTCAAATGATCTCATATTATGCACAAGGGTGCATATTGGAATGGCAAACAATGTTGCTTAAGGAAGTTTTCATTTTCTTTGGACGAAAAAACCATTTTTCATTTTCTGAGTGCCCAAAAGGAGGTTTTTTTGTGAAGGACCTCCCAAATAATTGTTGAAAAATTGGACCAAATCATTTTTCTAAAATTCTATGACATATTTAATTCACAATTGACCAAATGGTTGGGTGCAAAAAGTTTTGATCCACCTCTCGTGAAAAAGACAAATTTCCGCTGATTCAGTTGGAAGCGGGTCAAATTTGAACTGCAGCTGCCTCATAGTTTGCTATTTATTTTTTCCAAAAAACATTTATAGGTACATAAGTATCTATTTAATCAGATAAACACAAAAAAATCCAAGATTCAACCAATAGCTAGGAACGGCCATTCCCGCCGTTTTGTCCGCATTTTGAAACGGGCATAAAAAATTCAAAAAAAATCAAAAAATTGGCAAACCTTCGCATTGTGTCATTATATGTGGCCAAGTTCCTAGGAAAAATAACAAACTTGTAATACGGCAATTCTTTTAAAAAAGTGTTCTCAGAAATGAGCTATGACGTATGGAGATCAATGGCTTTCAAGCCAAACGATCAATCTTATGGCCACATTCGTGGCATAGTTTGTTCAAATGATCTCATATTGTTCACAAGGGTGCATATTGGAATGGCAAACAATGTTTCCTAAGGAAGTTTTCATTTTCTTTGGACGAAAAAACCATTTTTCATTTTTCGAGTGCCCAAAAGGAGGTTTTTTTGTGAAGGACCTCCCAAACAATTGTTGCAAAATTGTACCAAATCATTTTAATAAAACACTAGGACATATTTAATGCACAATTGACCAAATGGTTGGGTTCAAAAAGTTTTGATCCACCTCTCGTGAAAAAGACAAATTTTCGTCGATTTAGCTGGAAGCGGGTCAAATTTGAACTGCAGCTGCCTCATAGTTTGCTATTTATTTTTTCCAAAAATCATTTCTAGGTACATAAGTATCTATTTAATCATAAATACATGGTTTGGTGGCGATACGTCGAGGTTTGGGCGGTGGCCGAGGCCCCCAACTCTAGAGCGCGTAAACTCGCATGCCCGCCGCGTGGTCACCGCGTGGTGGTGGCGTTGCCATGTGTTCTAGGCGGCCTAGGCATGTCTAGTGGGTTGGACACTCCCCAGGTACGTGCTAGGAAGAAAATCACAACATAAGATTCTCACGAGGAGACCGATCGATGCTCAAACATGAATAAGCAGCCAAGTGTTTGATTAGCGGTACGGGAAATGCACATGGCCAATGAGCGTGAGTTTTGGACGAGGATGATCATCTACTAAGGAGAATGTATTCACAAATTTTCAGCTCAAAAGGAGGATCCTAGGTGGTACTTGCTTTGCAAAGTACCACACTGGACAAAAATATGAATGTTGAAGCTGGGCTCCAAATAATGAATGGATTGAGCTGAAATTTGGTGGAGGATGGTTATTTGGGCATAGGAAAGCATTGTAGAAAATTGATATCATTTTGACATGCCAAAGTAGTACTTACTTCACAATGCTCTTCTATGGACAAAAACTTGGGAAAACTAGTGAGAGAGATTGGATGAATGAAATGAGCTAAAAATTGGTGTAGGTAAGTTACATAGGTATGGTCATGCGCTGGTAAATTTTCAGATCATTTGGGTAAGCCTAGCTAGTACTTACTTCACAAAGCTTCTCTCAAGGTAGAAACTTTGGAAATTTCCTGAGAAAGATTTACTAGGAAAATTGAGCTTAATATTATCATGTGGCAATGATTTGGGTATGGAAGAGTGCCCGAAAAGTTTGAGGGTAATAGGAGGGGTCTATATAACACTTGCTTTGCAACGTGCCAATTTGGCCATAAAATATAAATTGAACCTGGGCTCACATAGATGATTTGACCGAGCTGCAATTTGGAGGAGGGTGATAATTTGGGCATATGAAGGAACTGTATAAATTTCATGTCATTTAGAGATATAAAAAAGGTACTTCCTTCACAATGCTTCTAGGTGGACAAAAACATTGGAAATTTGCCGAGGAAAATTTGCTAGGCAAATGGAGTTGAATTTTGTCATGCGGTAATGATTTGGATAGGAAAGAGTGCCCAAAAATTCCGAGGGCAATCAAGAATATATAATTAGCACTTCCTTCATAAAGTGTTGTTGTGAACAGAATAGGAAAATGAATATTGTTGAATTAGTTTTGAACTAGGCAAGGAAGGATTTTTACATATTTGATGAAGATATGCCCCAAAGAATTTATGAGATTTTTTTGGGAATTTTGGGAATGATAGAAATATAGGTTGCTTCACAACCTAGGGCAAAAACTGCCACATGGACATGACACATAGGCAAAACTGATGAGATGGCGCCTAGTCATCACAACCCACCACAATCTACAAGGCTATGACCATCTATATTGGTCATTAACAACTAGAAATAAGGCAGCGGACTAGCACTGTTTGCTTTGTGACCATTTCGTGTAAGGAAATTACGACCTTTCTGACCAAAATGGTCGCAATGGTTTAGGGTTTGGAGCCCCCTGAACAGTTTTTGACCAATTGGTCTAAAATGGTCATAAATTTATGACAAATTCTTCGAGGGTCACTGACAGAAGGTCATAAGTTGACATATTTCTTGTAGTGCTCACTCGGGCCCCTAGTCTATCTCCTTCGAGAAACAAGCGAATGCCATTGAGGTTTTCTCGGTGATAAACAACACCTGGTCACCTAGGTAAAACTGTAGTCTAGAATCTGTCGTGTTTTCGTCTAAGGAACAATGAGCCACGTCTCAGAAACATATTCTGAATGCTCCCGTAGCACTCAGACTCAACTGAAGGATCGACTTGTTTGTCCTACGAAACCCCAGCCGATTTGGGGGCTAATGATGAGGTCACCTATTACAGGTAGGGTCAAGGACCCATCATTCGGGACGCACATGGTGCCCATCACCACAATGGGTAGGTCCCTAGACCATGCCAGCATTTGGATGCATACATTAGGAAGTCCATTCGGACAGCTCGAAGGCACTCGGACGACCACACGCCACTAGGCTAATGAATTACCACTCGGAGCAAGGAGACAAGAAGGAGTCATGGGAGCTGCAATGGTTGAGGAATCCTAAGCCATCCTTTAACAAGAGTCAAGGCTGTCGTTACTTGTAACTTCTGTAGTAGAGGCTCATCACACCTATAACTAATGCATCCTATTAACTCCCCTGACGGCTCGGCCCCACCTGCCAACGAGGCGCGGGCTCGGCCCAGCCGCGCCCTGCGAAGCAACCCATGCTACTTCGGCCCAGAATGGCACAACCAACCCGGTCCAACTACTCCCACTACTTAAGCCACCATTGCCTCGCTTTTCCCCTTATCTAGTGGATCAGGAACCCGGCGGCGGCACGAACCCTAGTTCGTCTTAGATCGATCCATTCTTGTAATCGAAGCTTGTACTAGACTATATTGTCAGTGAGAGATATTCGATCGACTTCTCCCTTCGCTTGATCCTAACATCTGGTATCAATTGCCAGAACACCACCACCCCTTCGCCCGATCTGGCTCACCTCATCGAAACTCGAGGGATCTGCGAAGGTCATTTCATCATTGAAGCCATGGATCCAGCCGCAAAGGCCTACCTCGACAAGCTCACAGCGACGATGGAGGCCAACACCGCGGCCCTCACCGCGGTCACCGCCCGCCTCGACGATCTCGTAGCGTGGCGGCGGGATCTGGAGCATCGTGTCTCTGATCTGGGCGGCGCGGTCACCGTCCTCCAACAGGCGCGCCCGCCTCCCACCACCGACACCAACGGGGGCGCGCAAACCCTTCACACTACGGCGCCACCGCCCGTGCTGCCCTCCAACAACTTGGGCCTGGCGGGAGGCGATGAGGACACCCCTCAATGGTCTAAGGACCACGACGACTTCAACCTGCATCGGGGGAGGCCGGAGGTGTCGTTCCAGACCCCGCCGCCCCTCACGGCCAACGGTCAGATCAAAATCTTATCTTCTCCTTTTGCGCATGCTAGTCAGATGCTTGCGGGCTTGGGACAAGCCCACCCTTCCATTTCATTTCCCCAATTCATGGGCGAGAACCAGAACATGTGGAAAACGATGTGCGAGCAGTATTTTTCCATGTTTGGCATTTACATAACCTTTTGGGTTCCCATGGCCGCACTCAACTTCTCGGGGGCTGCGGCCATTTGGTTATAGTCAGTCCAAAAGAAGCTCAATAGCTTCGATTGGGAAT
Organism: Triticum aestivum; assembly: GCF_018294505.1. NCBI lineage: Eukaryota > Viridiplantae > Streptophyta > Magnoliopsida > Poales > Poaceae > Triticum > Triticum aestivum. The sequence continues at coordinate 310,558,448 of NC_057809.1, forward strand.
CCTTCTCTGCCCTGTTAACTACGCGATTTGGTCGCGATCGACATCAGCTGCTCATTCGTCAATTTTACACCATTAAACACACATCCCCCGCAGCTGATTTTATCGAGCGCTTTGAATTGATCATTAATCATTTGAGCTCTTATTAAGAAACTATTCACCCATTTTATTTCTCACACGTTTTTGTAACGCCCTCGATGCGGCTATATCTCCCACGTGTCGAAGCACGACTTAGAGGCATAACCGCATTGAAAGCAATGTCGCAAGTGAGGTAATCTTCACACAACCCATGTAATACATAAGGGAAAGAGATACATAGTTGGCTTACAATCGCCACTTCACACAATTACATGAATAAAGCATTACATCAACCAGATACAATCAAAGGTCCGACTACGGAACCAAAATAAAAGAAGAACCCCAACTGCGACAAGGTCCCCGATCAACCCCAACTGGGCTCCACTACTGATCAACTAGAACGAAGCAACACGAAGGACAAGATCTTCATCGAGCTCCTCCTTGAGCTTGGTTGCGTCATCTGCACGGACTCATCGACACCTACAAGCTGGTTTTGGAAGTAACTGTGAGTCACAGTGACTCAGCAATCTCGCACCCTCGCGATCAAGATTATTTAAGCTTATGGGTAAGGTAAAGGTATGACGTGGAGCTACAACAAGCGACTAGCATATATGGTGGCTAACATACGCAAAAGAGAGCGAGAAGAGAAGGCAAAGCACGGCCGAGAAACTATGATAAAGAAGTGATCCTAGAACAACCTACGTCAAACATTACTCCAACACCGTGTTCACTTCCTGGACTCCGCCAGAAAGAGACCATCACGGTAACACACGCGGTTGATGCATTCTAATTAAGGTTAACTTCAGGTTTTCTACAACCCGACATTATCAAATTCCCATCTGCCCATAACCACGGGCACGACTTTCGAAAGTTCAAATCCCTGCAGGGGTGTCCCAACTTAGCCCATCACAAGCTCTCATGGTCAACGAAGGATATTCCTTCTAGCGGGAAGACCCGATCAGACTCGGAATCCCGGTTACAAGACATTTCGACAAGGTAAAACTAAACCAGCAACACCGCCCGAATGTGCCGACAAATCCTGATAGGAGCTGCACATATCTCGTTCTCAGGGCACACTCAGATGAGCTCTCCATACAACTAAAACCAAACCTCAAGTTTCCCCGAGGGGGCGCTGCACAAGACTCTAGTTTGGACCAACACTCAG
>NC_057809.1:310560008-310562494 GCF_018294505.1 Triticum aestivum
AGAACCCAAGGGAAGGTGGTAGGTTGTTAGTGCAAATGGTAAAACCAAGGTTGGGCATTGCCGGAGGAGTTTTATTCAAGGTGAACCGTCAAGGGGTTCCCATTATTACCCAACCATGTAAGGAACGCAAAATCTGGGAACATAACACCGATATGACGGAAACTAGGGCGGCAAGAGTGGAACAAAACACCAGGCATAAGGCCGAGCCTTCCACCCTTTACCAAGTATATAGATGCATTAATTAAATAACATATATTGTGATATCCCAACAAGTAACATGTTCCAACAAGGAACAAACTTCAATCTTCACCTGCAACTAACAACGCTATAAGAGGGGCTGAGCAAAGCGGTAACATAGCCAAATAACGGTTTGCTAGGACAAGGTGGGTTAGAGGATTGGTTCAACAATATGGGAGGCACAATAAGCAAGTGGTAGGTATCGCAGCATAGGCATAGCAAAAGAGCGAGCAACTAGCAAGCAAAGATAGAAGTGATTTCGAGGGTATGGTCATCTTGCCTGAAATCCTGCAAGGAAGAAGAACGAGTCCCTGAAGAAGACAAGCGGACATAGACGAACGGGTCCTCACAAACATGACGTTAACGGAACCAACCCGGAGAAGCAAACACCGGAAAGAAGCACACAACATAGTGAACAACCAACACATGGACACGGTATGATATGCGGGATGCGGTATGCGATGCATATGCATGATTTGCAAGGGAATGAATGAACCTGGCCTCAACTTGAAAATTCAAGAGTGCCACTGGAAAGGTGAGGTGATTCCCGTTGAAATCGATATAAAGATCACCGGAATCAGATGCACGGTTTGGAAATGGCAAGCAAAAACAAATATGGCACCGGTCTGCGATAAACAGCAAGTAGCCATCTAAATGCATCAAGATAATGATGCTACAGCACTCAAACATGGCAACAAAATACATGGCAGGGATCCACTCATAATGCTTGACAAAAGATGAGCACTGAGCTATGGCCAATTCGTCCATTAACATGTTTAAACAAGCATGGTAAAAGTGCAATTGGTAAACAGGTTTCAGATTTGGTGAAATTAACACAAGCCTGGAATTTCAGATCAGGTAGCACACTTTGGAGCATGGAAACTATATGCTACAGGAACTTAACATGGAAAAGCAAGGCATGCATGGAGCTACTCAAAGAGCTTAACAAAAGTCCCTTAGTGACCTTGAGACAAAAGGGATCAGAAAATATCATTGCAAGCATGTGAACATGGCAAAAACATAAACATATCTCAGAGAAAAACTGGAACATGCAAATCAGATAGCGAGTAGGCATGTTTACGAGCTTGGTGCACTCACTACAGAGCAAGGCATGACAAACTAAGCATACACCCATCAAGAATACACATAATGCAAGCTAGACATGGCAAGAACAATAACATAGCATGCACAGATCAACTACAACATCCTCGGCAAAATCGCTAACAAGTAGACAATCTGCCCAGATTCACGAAATAGCAAAAGTAGAGCTCGATTGACTCAAGATAGGTGCTCCATAATTGCAAACAAATACATGGATGGATAGAACACTACAAGATTAACAAATCATCCTTACTGATCATCCTCAGAAGAGGCACGGATCACTAGGAAACAACATGAACATATGGCATATTGATAAAAACATATCCAGGACTTGGTGAAATTCTAAGTCCCTGAAATCAGCATTAACGAATGCACTACTTTGCAAGTTTGTGCTAGTCACCACACACATCACAAAATTACATGGATGGCACCGCTGGAAAGATGGCAAATCATATAACAAAACTCATGTAGAGCTCAGGAGCATATCACGCACACCTCAATCATGGCAAAAATGACAAATAGCTATTTGGAGCAGCAGATCTGACAATTAACTCAAATAGCACTCTTTCAACAGCATTTCGGGCATCAAGATAAACTCAAATGAAAATGATGCAATGAGATGAAATGATGTGCTCTCTGACACGAACATTTTGATATGCTATACGCGCAAATCGGAGTTACGGGTGATGAGTTATGGCATGATGAACAACGGCATTTAAATCTGGAAAACTCGGGGACAGTGGAATTATACCTCCGGAAAAGTCAATGGCGGACGGGGATATCCAGGACGGAGCGGATCGGGACGAGGGGAGGCATTTGGTTCGTGAACCGGTGGATCTGGTCCACCTCTCCCAGATCCGGCGAACGTGGAGCTCCGGCAAGGTGTGAGAAGTCCGGCGAGTGAACTCCGGCGACGCGGGATGAGGCAACGGGGCCGGAGGGAGACGAGACGATGGCCGGACGGCGCTGCGGTGAAGGTCGGCGCCGGCGCGCGAGGAGAAGGGCGGCGGCCGAGCGCGGATGGCGGCGGAGAAAAGCGAGGCGGCGCGACGACTAGCGGAGCTTGCCGGGGAGCTTGGAGGCGGCGACGGGTGCTGCCACGGCGCGGCGCGGACTCCCGAGGCGGCGGGGCGAGCCATGCGGCGGAG
>NC_057809.1:310562947-310570825 GCF_018294505.1 Triticum aestivum
GGGGGCGCGCGGTCGGGTGGCGGCGACCGGATCCGGGCCCGGGCGGGCCTGCCGTGGGCCCCACGGGCTGGCGCGGTGGGGAGGAGAGAGAGGAGGCGGCTGGGATGAGGTGGCGCGCGCTGAGTGGCTGAAGGTGGCGGCGGCGGTGACATGTCGCGATGCTATTGGGCGGAGTGAGGTGGCCGGTGGACGCGTCCGGCGCGGACAGACATGTCCGGCGGCGCGGAGGGAAGTTAGGGTAGGGTTTGATGTGCGCGGAATTTTCGGGGAGAGCCACATATATATAGGTAGAGGGAGCTAGGAGTGTCCAAATGAGGTGCGGTTTTCGGTCACGCGATCGTGATCGAACGACCGAGATGATGGAGGAGGTTTAGGTGGGTTTTGTGCCACTTTGGAGGGGTGTTGGGCTGCAACACACACGAGGCCTTCTCGGTCCCTCGGTTAACCGTTGGAGTATCAAACGAAGTCCAAATGGTACGAAACTTGACAGGCGGTCTACCGGTAGTAAACCAAGGCCACTTGGCAAGTCTCGGTCCAATCTGGAAATGTTTAACCCCCACACACGAAAAGAAGGTAGAAAGGACCACCGGAGGAGATAGGAACGCCGAAATGCAAAACGTGCAACGGGGAAAATGCTCGGATGCATGAGACGAACATGTATGCAAATGAAATGCACATGATGACATGATATGCAATGCATGACACGCAAGCAATGACAAGGCAACAACAGCGAATAACTGGACGACACCTGGCACATCGGTCTCGGGGCGTTACAACACTCCACCACTACGAGAGGATCTCGTCCCGAGATCTAGAATGGCACCGGAGGGAAAAACGGAAGAGAAAGAGGAGAGGAAAAACTAAGTTGCTTCTTTGCCAAAACGAGTGAAACCACGGAACCTTGCGAGGTTAAGCCATCTCGAGAAAAGAATACAATGGAGATGAACGAAGTTGAAAACACCCCATTAGAAGAGAGGAAACAAGGAACATTACTAGAACCTTGTTGTTGAAAGACAAAAGAAAAGGATTGCAATGGACAAGAAGTACCTGGAAACATTCCCGTAGAAACAAGATGCACAAGGATCGATAAAGATCAATTAAGACAACACTCCGGTGAAACAAGATAGAGAAGGAAAAGACTGATATAATTTGGACAACACTTCGATTGAAAATGGAAGGAACTGAACATGATCTTGACAACCAAGATGATAGGTTGAAGAGAGCAACATCAAAAGGCCTCCCGAACGAAAATAAGAATGGAATGGGATGAACGAGGGGAAACAAGATCTCGAGGGAGCACGCTTACAACAAAAGCTAGAACGGAGTTGTTGGAAAACCAACAACGAAAAGAATAATCTTGATATGGTCTTATGGAATACATCTCAAATTATGAGGTGACAACCTGCCACTCACGGGAAGAAGAATTGGATTGATATGAACAAGGAGACGAGAAAGCTTATTCACCGGAAGGATAAATGAAGAACTTGGGACATTTTATAAGCACCATAATTAGCAACAATCCTTAGGGAAGGCTTTAGGTGGAATATAACCCCAGATAACTCCAATGACGAGATTGATGGATTTAAAATACCTCATTCTTAATAATATGTGAATCCTGAAACATGAACTCAAATTATCAAGAATGACATAATACCACCTCCGATAATATGGTAGAAAGAATTTGCACTCCGGATTGCAAGATGAAGAATCTTAAGCTCCTTTGAAAAGAATCTTGATGATCACTTCGAGAAGGAATTAAATCCTTGATGAACCAACATGTAGAACCTTCATGAAGAGCTCCGATAAACAAAGGAATGATCAAACGGAAGGCAAGAGAAGTTGAAAACACAAGGTGAATCCTTGTAATGATTAGATGAAGCTTCGTGATGATATAATTGAGAAAGCTTGGAACTCCGGGAAAGAATAGATAAAGCATCTCGAATCGAGAATTTGATATGATGAACCACTCCGGAAAAAGAATTAGTCACTTGGATGGAACAAGAATAAGAATTACATTATGCTTATCCTTCAACAATTTAATTGCTGACAAGCAACGGATTTGACATACTACTTATCCTCGTAGAAAGATTAAGATAGATGTAGCACAAACTTGAGAAAGTCTTCAACAATCCACCGGTAGAATTGAAACCATGAACGAATTGATACGGAAGAGAAATCTTGAATGAACCACCGTAAGAATTGGTTAAGAACGAAGAGAAGATAAAGAAACACCGGGAAGAATCAGCCAATAAACGAAGATGCCTGAGAGAAATTAGGTCCATGATAACGAAGAGATCACGAGCTTATTTGAGGATATTTGAACGATGCACCGGTAAGATTTAGAGAAAAAGAGCTGAAAGCTGAGAATGAATAATCCTGAATTGCTAGCCTCCGGAGAATCAAATTGAAAAGAATCTTGAATTGCTCCGGATGGGTCAAAAGAATTCTCACAAACGAAAACAATTATGAGAGGATGGCATAATGCTAGAACCACGAATCTTGAAGAGAATGGATCAAGATTGAGATAAAAATCTTCTTTGGTCTTCATAATCTGAGAATGACAACGAGAAATACCATCATGACTTATTTAGGCACTCCGGAAGAATCAAAATGAAGAGGTTGAGCCAACGATGAAAATAATTCTACAGATCTTGGAGAAAAACATGAGACTGATGATAATTCATTCTTATGTCAAACTTTGAAAATAATTTGGGAATAGCTCCGGGAAAATAAGAAGAGTCAGGTAAGATCCTGGGAAAAGACCTGTGGGTTAGGGCCCACTCAAAAGAAACACCGTTGACATGATTTCAAGAGAGAGATTGCACCGGTTGAATTAAATGACTTGAATGAGATAACAACCTATAAAGATCTTGAACGAATGCAGAGTGGAAAACACGAATCTTCGAGATATCTTGAACACTCCGGAACAATTGAATAGTGAGAAATGATTGAATATAAGGTGCACCGGCATGAAAAACATTTGAAACAAGGAAAAAATGTGATCAAACACCGAAAACTTGAATTGAATCCACCGGAGAAGAAAAAGAATGAATAATGATGAACTAGTAAGACATCTTCTTGAGAACCACCGGGTAAGAATATTGACAGAAAAGAATGTTGAGACTTCACATGAATAAAAGGATACTTGATTCAGACATTTGAGTCCTTGAAGAAAAAGAGTGGGAGGGTGGGAAAAACAAAGGCAGCTTGGGCGGATGAAACAAACAACGTTGAGAAGAACTGATACTTGATCTTGCGGATGTTGAAATGATCGGATCCACTTGAAGAGAAACACACCGGTGAAAAGGATTTACAAAACAATCTTGATGATCAAGAAGGATTAGTGTTCGCATCGGGGTATGGGAACACCATTTAGGAAAAGGTATGGAATCAACATTTGACTTCGAAGCAACTCGAATACCACAACTCCAAACAAAAACAAAGGATTGGCTTGCAGAATAAGCCGGAACAAACCTACACGGGGCCTACACGGGCTCGATCGTACAACACCATCATGTACAAGGCAGTGCACATGACATACGAAGCGTCCCCGAGTCGGCATAGCCAAGGACTCTTTAAGACACAACGAGACCACTGTAAAACCGACCATGAATAGGCGGACCACTAGACGTCGAACCCCAATTTCATATCATACATCTGTCGGAAAGATATCCTATGAGCTACATGAATTCCCACTTATGAAACTCCCAAACCTTTCCGGTTATGCAATCAGGTGTTGGGGATACAGGGGAAGCATAATATCTCACCCAAATCTAGCAAATCCTACATCCAGCTGTATCCATCCTTCAACACATAACCGAAAAAACTTCGGAAATCGTCTACCTCAACCTTCAAAAAGCATCCGTTATACAAGTTATGGCAATACTCCCGAACTCCCGCCCCAGTACTAGGTGGCATCGAGGTTATCTCACCAACAACTGTATAAAAGAGATTTTCGATGTCGGCGAAACTGAACTCAGGTATTCCAGAACTACAACGATAAAATTGTGACGACAACACCTCGAAGCTCAACTCCCCGGGACACTACCACAACCCCTAAATGTCAGGAGGCACCAAGAACAATGTTCTCGTCACAAAACCATTGAAACGATTCCAAGATACCCGCGTGATCCTAAATTTTTTTAGTGAAATTTGAGAAGAGAAGAGTCAAAACTCTACGCCAGGATGCCTTACCAGAGCGATGAGGGGACTAGGGAGTAAAAAGAATTCCTAAACTCTCCGATATATAATTCCTAAATGACTCAAAACATTTTTTTAGACTCAACAACGGCTGCTAAAAACGATCAAGCAGTGGGGGCTCCTAAGGTCGGGGAAGGCTCTGATACCAACTTGTAACGCCCTTGATGCGGCTATATCTCCCACGTGTCGAAGCACGACTTAGAGGCATAACCGCATTGAAAGCAATGTCGCAAGTGAGGTAATCTTCACACAACCTGTAACACCCTCGATGCGGCTATATCTCCCACGTGTCGAAGCACGACTTAGAGTCATAACCGCATTGAAAGCAATGTTGCAAGTGAGGTAATCTTCGTAAACAACCCATGTAATACAATAAGGGAAAAGATACATAGTTGGCTTACCATCACCACTTCACACAATACATGAATAAAGCATTACATCATCCAAATACAATCAAGGTCCGACTACGGAACCAAAATAAAAGAAGAACCCCAAATGTGACAAAGGTCCCGATCGACCCCAACTAGGCTCCACTACTGATCAACTAGAATGAAACAACACGAAGGACAAGATCTTCATCGAGCTCCTCCTGAGCTTGGTTGTGTCATCTGCACGGACTCATCGGCACCTGCAAGCTGGTTTTGGAAGTATCTGTGAGTCACGGGGACTTAGCAATCTCGCACCCTCGTGATCAAGACTATTTAAGCCTATAGGAAGGGTAAAAGGTATGAGGTGGAGCTGCAGCAAGCGACTAGCATATATGGTGGCTAACACACGCAAATGAGAGCGAGAAGAGAAGGCAAAGCACGATCGAGAAACTATGATCAAGAAGTGATCCTAGAACGACCTACTTCAGGCATAACTCCAACACCGTGTTCACTTCCCGGACTCCGCCGGAAAGAGACCATCACGGTTACACACGTGGTTGATGCATTTTAATTAAGGTCAACTTCAGGTTTTCTACAACCGGACGTTAACAAATTCCCATCTGCCCATAACCGCGGGCACGGCTTTCAAAAGTTCAAATCCTTGCAGGGGTGTCCCAACTTAGCCCATCACAAGCTCTCACGGTCAACGAAGGATATTCCTTCTAGCGGGAAGACCCGATCAGACTCGGAATCCCGGTTACAAGACATTTCGACAATGGTAAAACAAGACCAGCAAAGCCACCCAGATGTGCCGACAAATCCCGATAGGAGCTGCACATATCTTGTTCTCAGGGCACACCGGATGAGCCAGACGTCGGGTGGGCCAGCCCAGAGTTGCCCCTGGTAGCTCCGGACATCGCTCAGTTTGGACCAACACTCAGAGGAGCACTGGCCCGTGGGTTTAAATAAAGATGACCCTTGAGTCTGCAGAACCCAAGGGAAAGAAAAGGCTAGGTGGCGAATGGTAAAACCAATGTTGGGCCATGCTGGAGGAGTTTTATTCAAGGCGAACTGTCAAGGGGTTCCCATTATAACCCAACCGCGTAAGGAACGCAAAATCCGGGAACATAACACCGATATGACGGAAACTAGGGCGGCAAGAGTGGAACAAAACACCAGGCATAAGGCCGAGCCTTCCACCCTTTACCAAGTATATAGATGCATTAATTAAATAAGAGGTATTATGATATCCCAACAAAATATCTATGTTCCAACATGGAACAAGCTCCAATCTTCACCTGCAACTAACAACGCTATAAGAGGGGTTGAGCAAAGCGGTAACATAGCCAAACAACGGTTTGCTAGGACAAGGTGGGTTAGAGGCTTGGTTCAACAATATGGGAGGCATGATAAGCAAGTGGTAGGTAGCGCAGCATAGGCATAGCAAAAGAGCGAGCAACTAAGCAAGCAAAGATAGAAGTGATTTCGAGGGTATGGTCATCTTGCCTGAAATCCCGCAAGGAAGAAGAACGAGTCCATGAAGAAGACAGACAGACATAGAAGAACGGGTCCTCACAAACGCGGCGTTACCGGAACCTACCCGAAGAAGCAAACACCGGAAAGAAACACACAACATAGTAAACAAACCACACATGAACATGGTATGATATGCGAGATGCGGTATGTGAAGCATATGCATGATTTGCAAAGGAATGAATGAACCTGGCCTCAACATGGAAATCCAAGAGTGCCACTGGAAAGGTGAGGTGATTTCGGTTGAAATCGATATAAAGAACAACGGAATCGGAGACACGGTTTGGAAATGGCAAGCAATTCAAATATGGCACCGGTCTGTGATATACAGCAAGTAGCCATCTAAATGCAACAAGTTAAACATGCTACAGCACCCAAACATGGCAACAAAATACATGGCAGGGATCCACTCATGATGCTTAACAAAATATGAACACTGAGCTACGGCCAATTCATCCATTAATAGGTTCAAACAAGCATGGCAAAAGTGCAATTGATAAACAGGTTTCAGACTTAGTGAAATTAACACTAGTTTGGAATTTCAGATCAGGTAGCACACTTTGGAGCATGAAAACTAGATGCTACAGGAACTTAACATGGCAAAGTAAAGCATGGAATGGAGCTACTCAAAGAGCTTAACAAAAGTCCCTTAGTGACCTTGAGACAAAAGGGATCAGAAAATACAATTGCAAGCATGTGAACATGGCAAAAACATAATCAGATCACAAACTTAGTGAAAAATTGGAGCATGCGAAACTGATATCAAGTAGGCATGTTTACGAGCTCGATGCACTCACTACAGAGCAAGGCATGACAATCTAAGCATACACCCATCAACCATACATGTTATACAAGCTAGACATGGCAAGAACAACAACATAGCATGCACGGATCAACTTCAACATCCTCGGCAAAATCGCTAACAAGTAGACAATCTGCCCAAATTCACGAAATAGCAAAAGTAGAGCTCGATTGACTCAAGCTAGGGTGCTCCATAATTGCAAACAAAGACATGGATGGATAGAGCATCACAAAATTAACAAATCATCCTTACTGATCATCCTCAAAAGAGGCACGGATCATTAGGAAACAACATGAACATATGGCATATTGATAAAAACAGATCAAGGACTTAGTGGAATTGCTAAGTCCCTGAAATTAACATTAACGAATGGACTACTTTGCAGGCTTGTGCTAGTCACCACACATTACACAAATATACATGGAGAGCACCTCTGGAAAGATGGCATGGCATATAACAAAACATATGTAGAGCTCAGGGGCATATCATGCACACAATAATCATGGCAAAAATGACAAATAGCTATTTGATGCAGCAGATCTGATAATTAACTCAAATAGCACTCTTCCAACAACATTTCGGGCATCCAGATGAGCTCAAATGAAAATGATGCAATGAGATGAAATGATATACTCTTTGAGACGAACATTTTGATATGCTATATGCGCAAAACGGAGCTACGGATGCAAAGTTACGACGTGATGAACATGGGCATTTGAAACATGGCAATCTCAGGGACTTGGTGGAATATATACCTCCGCGAAAAGTCAACGTGGGACGGAGAGAAGCGGGACGGCACGGATCCGGATCGGGGCGACGCGTTTGGATCGGGGGAGTGGTGGATCTTGTCCCAATCCACCGGACCTTGCCGGAGTCGACGGAGATGGCCGGAGGATGGCCGCGGTGAAGGGCGAGGCACGGGCGACGGCGCTCCGCGGCAGCGGCGTGGCGCGGCGGGGCGGCGAGCTCTGCGGC
>NC_057809.1:310571936-310576082 GCF_018294505.1 Triticum aestivum
CGTGGGACGCGGGAGCCCGCAGGAGGCGGTGGAGACGAACCGGGCCGGGCGGGTCCGTGATGGGCCCGGCGGGCCGGTGCGGTGGAGACGGCGCGCTGGACAGGTGGCGGCCTGGGAGTGGAGGAGAGAGGCGGCGGTGAGGACGTGGCGGCCGCCGATTGGCCCGAGTGAGGTGGCCGGCCGAGCGGACGTGTCCGGCAGGTGAGGGATTTGTCTGGCGGCGCGGAGAGGAGTGAATTTAGGGTTCATCCGCGAATTTTCGGGGGAGGCCACATATTTATAGGTAAAGGGAGCTAGGAGAGTCCAAATAAGGTGCGGTTTTCGGCCATGCGATCGTGATCGAACGACCGAGATGATGGAGGAGGTTTAGGTGGGTTTTGGTCCACTTTGGAAGGGTGTTGGGCTGCAACACACACGAGGCCTTCTTGGTCCCTCGGTTAACCGTTGGAGTATCAAACGAAGTCCAAATGGTACGAAACTTGACAGGCGGTCTACCGGTAGTAAACCAAGGCCGCTTGGCAAGTCTCGGTCCAATCCGGAAATGTTTAACCCCCACACACGAAAGAAAGGTAGAAAGGGCCACCGGAGGAGATAGGAGCGCCGGAATGCAAAATGGACAATGGGGAAAATGCTCGGATGCATGAGACAAACATGTATGCAAATGCAATACACATGATGACATGATATGAGATGCATGACACGCAAGCAATGACAGGGCAACAACAATGAATAACTGGACGACACCTGGCACATCGGTCACGGGGCGTTACACAACCCATGTAATACATAAGGGAAAGAGATACATAGTTGGCTTACAATCGCCACTTCACACAATTACATGAATAAAGCATTACATCAACCAGATACAATCAAAGGTCCGACTACAGAACCAAAATAAAAGAAGAACCCCAACTGCGACAAGGTCCCCGATCAACCCCAACTGGGCTCCACTACTGATCAACTAGAACGAAACAACACAAAGGACAAGATCTTCATCGAGCTCCTCCTTGAGCTTGGTTGCGTCATCTGCATGGACTCATCGGCACCTGCAAGCTGGTTTTGGAAGTATCTGTGAGTCACAGGGACTCAGCAATCTCGCACCCTCGCGATCAAGACTATTTAAGCTTATGGGTAAGGTAAAGGTATGACATGGAGCTGCAGCAAGCGACTAGCATATATGGTGGCTAACATACGCAAAAGAGAGCGAGAAGAGAAGGCAAAGCACGGTCGAGAAACTATGATCAAGAAGTGATCCTAGAACAACCTACGTCAAACATTACTCCAACACCGTGTTCACTTCCCGGACTCCGCCGGAAAGAGACCATCACGGTAACACACGCGGTTGATGCATTTTAATTAAGGTCAACTTCAGGTTTTCTACAACCCGACATTATCAAATTCCCATCTGCCCATAACCGCGGGCACGGCTTTCGAAAGTTCAAATCCCTGCAGGGGTGTCCCAACTTAGCCCATCACAAGCTCTCACGGTCAACGAAGGATATTCCTTCTAGCGGGAAGACCCGATCAGACTCGGAATCCCGGTTACAAGACATTTTGACAAGGTAAAACTAAACCAACAACACCGCCCGAATGTGCCGACAAATCCCGATAGGAGCTACACATATCTCGTTCTCAGGGCACACTCAGATGAGCTCTCCATACAACTAAAACCAAACCTCGAGTTTCCCCGAGGGGGCGCTGCACAGGACTCTAGTTTGGACCAACACTCAGAGGAGCACTGGCCCGAGGGGGGGGGGGGGTTAAAATAAAGATGACCCTTGAGTCTGCAGAACCCAAGGGAAGGTGGTAGGTTTGTTAGTGCAAATGGTAAAACCAAGGTTGGGCATTGCTGGAGGAGTTTTATTCAAGGCGAACCGTCAAGGGGTTCCCATTATTACCCAACCGCGTAAGGAACGCAAAATCCGGGAACATAACACCGATATGACGGAAACTAGGGCGGCAAGAGTGGAACAAAACACCAGGCATAAGGCCGAGCCTTCCACCCTTTACCAAGTATATAGATGCATTAATTAAATAAGATATATTGTGATATCCCAACAAGTAACACGTTCCAACAAGGAACAACATCTCCATGTTCCAACAAGGAACAAACTTCAATCTTCACCTGCAACTAACAACGCTATAAGAGGGCTGAGCAAAGCGGTAACATAGCCAAACAACGGTTTGCTAGGACAAGGTGGGTTAGAGGATTGGTTCAACAATATGGGAGGCACGATAAGCAAGGTGTAGGTATCGCAGCATAGGCATAGCAAAAGAGCGAGCAACTAGCAAGCAAAGATAGAAGTGATTTCGAGGGTATGGTAAACAACCAACACATGGACACGGTATGATATGCGGGATGTGGTATGCGATGCATATGCATGATTTGCAAGGGAATGAATGAACCTGGCCTCAACTTGGAAATTCAAGAGTGCCACTGGAGAGGTGAGGTGATTCCCGTTGAAATCGATATAAAGATCACCGGAATCGGACGCACGGTTTGGAAATGGCAAGCAAAAACAAATATGGCACCGGTCTGCGATAAACAGCAAGTAGCCATCTAAATGCATCAAGATAATGATGCTACAGCACTCAAACATGGCAACAAAATACATGGCAGGGATCCACTCATAATGCTTGACAAAATATGAACACTGAGCTACAGCCAATTCGTCCATTAACAGGTTTAAACAAGCATGGCAAAAGTGCAATTGGTAAACAGGTTTCAGACTTGGTGAAATTAACACAAGCCTGGAATTTCAGATCAGGTAGCACACTTTGGAGCATGAAAACTATATGCTACAGGAACTTAACATGGCAAAGCAAGGCATGGCATGGAGCTACTCAAAGAGCTTAACAAAAGTTCCTTAGTGACCTTGAGCCAAAAGGGATCAGAAAATATCATTGCAAGCATGTGAACATGGCAAAAACATAAACAGATCTCAGACTTAGAGAAAAACTGGAACATGCAAATCAGATAGCGAGTAGGCATGTTTACGAGCTTGATGCACTCACTACAGAGCAATGCATGACAAACTAAGCATACACCCATCAAGAATACACATAATGCAAGCTAGACATGGCAAGAACAATAACATAGCATGCACGGATCAACTACAACATCCTCGGCAAAATCGCTAACAAGTAGACAATCTGCCCAGATTCACGAAATAGCAAAAGTAGAGCTTGATTGACTCAAGCTAGGTTGCTCCATAATTGCAAACGAAGACATGGATGGATAGAACACTACAAGATTAACAAATCATCCTTACTGATCATCCTCAAAAGAGGCACGGATCACTAGGAAACAACATGAACATATGGCATATTGATAAAAACAGATCAAGGTCTTATTGAAATTCTAAGTCCCTGAAATCAGCATTAACGAATGCACTACTTTGCACGCTTGTGCTAGTCACCACACACATCACAAAAATACATGGATGGCACCGCTGGAAAGATGGCAAAGCATATAACAAAACTCATGTAGAGCTCAGGAGCATATCAGGCACACCTCAATCATGGCAAAAATGACAAATAGCTATTTGGAGCAGCAGATCTGACAATTAACTCAAAGAGCACTCTTCCAACAGCATTTCGGGCATCAAGATGAACTCAAATGAAAATGACGCAATGAGATGAAATGATGTGCTCTCTGAGACAAACATTTTGATATGCTATACACGCAAATCGGAGTTACGGGTGATGAGTTATGGCATGATGAACAACGGCATTTAAATCTGGAAAACTCGGGGACATAGTGGAATTATACCTCCGGAAAAGTCAATGGCGGACGGGGATATCCAGGACGGAGCGGATCGGGACGAGGGGAGGCATTTGGTTCGTGAACCGGTGGATCTGGTCCACCTCTCCCAGATCCGGCGAACGTGGAGCTCCGGCGAGGTGTGAGAAGTCCGGCGAGTGAACTCCGGCGACGCGGGACGAGGCGACGGGGCCGGAGGGAGACGAGGCGATGGCCGGACGGCGCTACGGTGAAGGTCGGTGCCGGCGCGCGAGGAGAAGGGCGGCGGCCGAGCACGGATGGTGGCGAAGAAAAGCGAGGCGGCGCGTCGACTAGCAGAGCTCGCCGGGGAGCTTCGAGGCGGCGACGGGCGCTGCCGCGGCGCGGCGCGGACTCCCGAGGCG
>NC_057809.1:310576499-310593025 GCF_018294505.1 Triticum aestivum
GGGCGGGCCTGCCGTGGGCCCCACGGGCTGGCGCGGTGGGGAGGAGAGAGAGGAGGCGGCTGGGATGAGGTGGCGCGCGCTGAGTGGCTGAAGGTGGCGGCGGCGGTGACGTGTCGCGATGCTATTGGGCGGAGTGAGGTGGCCGGTGGACGCGTCCGGTGCGGACGGACATGTCCGGCGGCGCGGAGGGAAGTTAGGGTAGGGTTTGATCTGCGCGGAATTTTCGGGGAGAGCCACATATATATAGGTAGAGGGAGTTAGGAGTGTCCAAATGAGGTGCGGTTTTTGGCCACGCGATCATGATCGAACGACCGAGATGATGGAGGAGGTTTAGGTGGGTTTTGGGCCACTTTGGAGGGGTGTTGGGCTGCAACACACATGAGGCCTTCTCGGTCCCGCGGTTAACCGTTGGAGCATCAAACGAAGTCCAAATGGTACGAAACTTGACAGGCGGTCTACCGGTAGTAAACCAAGGCCACTTGGCAAGTCTCGGTCCAATCCGGAAATGTTTAACCCCCACACACGAAAAGAAGGTAGAAAGGACCACCGGAGGAGATAGGAACGTCGGAATGCAAAACGGACAACGGGGAAAATGCTCGGATGCATGAGAAGAACATGTATGCAAATGAAATGCACATGATGACATGATATGCAATGCATGACATGCAAGCAATGACAAGGCAACAACAGCGAATAACTGGACGACACCTGGCACATCGGTCTCGGGGCGTTACAGTTTTGTGGAAGGATTGCGGGCGGACATCCGAGCGGTGGTCATGGTCCAGCGACCACCCGACCTGGACACGGCCTGTGCCTTGGCGCTACTGAGGGAGTCCTGAATTAGGGGGTGTCCGGATAGCCGGACTATACCTTCGGCCGGACTCCTGGACTATGAAGATACAAGATTGAAGACTTCGTCCCGTGTCCGGAAGGGACTTTCCTTGGCGTGGAAGGCAAGCTTGGTGATACGGATATGTAGATCTCCTACCATTGTAACTGACTGTGTGTAAACCTAGCCCTCTTCGGTGTCTATATAAATCAGAGGGTTTTAGTCCGTAGGAACAACAATCATACCATAGGCTAGCTTCTAGGGTTTAGCCTCCTTGATCTCGTGGTAGATCTACTCTTGTACTAGCCATATCATCAATATTAATCAAGCAGGACGTAGGGTTTTACCTCCATCAAGAGGGCCCGAACCTGGGTAAAACATTGTGTCCCCTGCCTCCTATTACCATCCGCCTAGACGCACAGTTCGGGACCCCCTACCTGAGATCCGCCGGTTTTGACACCGACATTGGTGCTTTCATTGAGAGTTCCTCTGTGTCGTCACTTTTAGGCCCAATGGCTCCTCCGATCATCAACGATGATGCGATCCAGGGTGAGACTTTTCTCCCCGGACAGATCTTCGTATTTGGCGGCTTTGCATTGCGGGCCAATTCGCTTGGCCATCTGGAGCAGATCGAAAGCTACGCCCCTGGCCGTCAGGCCAGATTTGAAAGTTTAAACTACACAGCGGACCTCCGCGGAGACTTGATCTTCGACGGATTCGAGCCGCAGCCGAGCGCGCCGCACTGTCACGATGGGCATGATCTAGCTCTGCCGCTGAACAGTGCCCTGGAGGCCGCACCCGCATCAGCTCCGACCCTTAATTCAGAGTCAATTGCGCCAATCGAGGATGGGTGGTTGGACACCGCCTCGGGGGCTGCAATCTCTACGGCAATCGAGCCGAACACTAGCCCTATTCTCTGCGAAGCCCGTGACTCCAAGGAGCCGTACTCCTCTCCAGACTCCGAGCCCTCCGCGCCCCTACCGATCGAACCCGATTGGGCGCCGATCATGGAGTTCACCGCCGCGGACATCTTTCAGCACTTTCCCTTCAGCGATATTCTGAATTCACTAAAGTCTCTCTCTTTATCAGGAGAGCCCTGGCCGGACTATGGTCAACAAGGTTGGGATGCGGATGATGAAGAAATTCAAAGCCCACCCACCACCCACTTCGTAGCCACTGTCGATAATTTAAACGACGTGCTCGACTTCGACTCCGAAGACATCGACGGTATGGACGATGATGTAGGAGATGAACATGAACCGACGCCTATAAGGCACTGGACAACCACCTCATCTCATGATGTATACATGGTGGACACACCCAAAGGAAGCGACGACGAGGAACACAGGGATGCAACGAGGGATCGTTCACTCGAAAAGCAATCAAAGCGGTGACGTAAGCGCCGCTCCAAGCCTTGCCTCGACAGAGACAGCAGTCATACAGACCCAGCCATAGAGCAGGACGAGCCGGTAGACGACGAACATGCCTTCGAGCAACCGTCCAAACAGGGCAACTTGGATAAACAAACCGAACACCCCGTCCCCGGCAAAAACAACTGTCCGGATGACCTTACGCCAGATAGGCTCATGGAGCAGAAGAACCTCCACGAAGCGCTCGTCGCTACTGCGCGTAGCCTGAAAAAGCAGAAGCGGAAGCTCAAAACTGCGGAAGATGCACTCAGAATCAGATGGAGCAAAGTATGCAACACCGCAGACAAATATGGCGACAGTCGCCGCACAAAAAGCTATCCAAAGCGAAAGCTACTGCCTAAATTTGACGAGGAGGCCTTAGAGCCCCCGCAGTCAAAAAATAGGAAAGCCACCCAGTCGGATAGACGACCGCATGGCCAGCATGGAGCGGCAAGCGGCGACGCACACAAGCCGGCACGCGATCCACCAAAGGATCCGCATCAAAAAGATGGCCCAGCCAGATCTATCTACGGGCCAAGAAAGCAAGCTCTAGTAAGCAATGCAACACAACAAATATCCGAACATCATGGCACACCCAAATATAGGGGTGCCGCACACCCCCTATGTTTCACCGATGAGGTGCTGGACCATGAATTTCCAGCGGGATTCAAGCCCGTAAACATAGAGGCGTACGACGGAACAACAGACCCTGGGGTTTGGATCGAGGATTATATCCTCCACATACACATGGCCAGAGGAGATGACCTCCACGCCATAAAATACTTACCCCTCAAGCTTAAAGGGCCAGCCCGGCATTGGCTCAAAAGCCTTCCCGAAAACACCATTGGAAGTTGGGAAGAGCTTGAGGATGCTTTCCGGGCAAATTTTCAAGGGACCTATGTCCGCCCTCTGGATGCAGACGATCTCAGTCACATAACTCAACACCCCGGAGAGTCAGCCCGGAAATTCTGGAACAAATTTCTTACTAAAAAGAATCAGATAGTCGACTGTCCGGACGCCGAAGCCCTAGCAACTTTTAAGCATAACGTTCGAGACGAATGGCTCGCCAGACACCTCGGCCAAGAAAAGCCAAGAACAATGGCCGCATTAACAAGCCTCATGACCCGCTTTTGCGCATGAGAGGATAGCTGGTTGGCAAGATGTAGCACCAGCGACCCAAGTACATCTGAAGTTAGGGATGGAAACGGAAAACCCCGACGCAACAAGGACCAGCGCCGGAATAAGAGAAACAACCCAAAGAGCACGGCGGTCAACGTCGGATTCAAAAGCTCGCGGCAGAATCAGAGAAAGCCGCCCCTCAAGGATAACAGGGATGAGCTATCCAACTTAAACAAAATCTTGGACAAGATATGTCAAATACACAGTACTCCCGGGAAGCCTGCGAACCATACCCACAGAGATTGTTGGGTTTTCAAGCAATCCGGCAAACTCAACGCCGAACACAAGGGGCTCGACACACCAAGTGAGGACGATGACGAACCCCACAAGCAGAGCACCAGGAAACAAAAGGATTTCCCACAAGAAGTCAAAACAGTAAACTTACTTCACGTGACGAACAGAATGGCGCCAACAGAGATATGCGCCATACGGCCTATCCCAAAGGAGTCTCGCCAATGGTTGTTAAAACCGATCACCTTCGACCATCAGGATTACTCTAGAAGTATCCAGAACGCAGGCTGGACTGCCTTGGTATTAGATCCAATAATCGGCGGACTCCACTTTACAAATGTCCTGATGGACGGCGA
Source organism: Triticum aestivum (assembly GCF_018294505.1). NCBI lineage: Eukaryota > Viridiplantae > Streptophyta > Magnoliopsida > Poales > Poaceae > Triticum > Triticum aestivum. The sequence goes on from NC_057809.1 coordinate 310,580,504, forward strand.
CAGTGGTCTAAACCTGTTATACCAGGACACAATCCGCAGCATGGGGATAGACCCAACAAAAATTCGCTATAGCAAAACCTCCTTTCAAGGGGTAACGCCAGGCCCGGACGCCCGTTGCATGGGTTCTCTCCGGCTAGAAGTTATGTTCGGCTCCCCTGATAACTTCCGTCGTGAACAGCTAACTTTCCACATCGCCCCATTCTCAAGTAGCTATCAAGCACTGCTGGGACGCGAAGCTTTCGCCCGCTTTAACGCAATACCGCATTATGCATCTCTTACGCTTAAGATGCCCGGTCCACGAGGCATCATCTCATTAAAGGGAAAACATTGAGTGTTCCTCCCGCGCGGAAGACAGTGCGGCTGCCTTAACAGCCCCACAATAAAGCGGCTTCACCAGCCAAAGCACCTAAACAGGTCATCAAGACCACGGACACGGCTAGACGAGTCTGGCATAAACATACAATTGATAAAGGCTTAATAGTCGTATACCCCTATACTAGGGGCTCCGCGCATATAAAACAAGAGATAATAAAGCTCAATTTTACCCATTTCGATTTATACTTCATTTATTTAGTATAACTCATGTTCGGCACGATCTTTCCTAAACTAAGTTCCTCTCTTTTACAGATGAACACCGTGCTACGCCCGTCTAGGATACGGCACAACGGAGACACAGGCGCAGACGTGCACCAGGGACCCGTTCCAAGGATTCTTTTCAGATTAAGACCCTGCGTAAACCTTTTTTATTGTCTCTTGTTGATACATATCCCCTGGTTTCTTGGTATAACCAAGGAGGAGGCTGGCGTTTTGGCATGTGGCCACGTCAGAGTTTTGCGCGTACCTGGACACTAGGGGCTTATTACTAAGGGCGTTATCCCGCCTGCCCTCATAAAGACCGAATACCTTAGGGAGTGTTCGGCGTCGCGAGTTTGGCCTTATATGCATCAGCTCCGAATCATGCCTTTGGTCAAATGTTGGGTTTGCCCAGCTCCTATGTTTTGCCACCTTACGTTTCGCTCTATCGGCTAAGGCGGCACCAGGAGAACTACTGCGATTGTGCCCCGGTTCGGCCAGGCGAGCACCTGAGTAGAGAAAGCCGAAAACTGACTGTCATGATATAGCGTGAGACTGGTCAACCACTCGATGACTTACTGGAATCTTTAGGATTCCTCCGCATTAACGAAGGGCCGCTTCCCGGCCAGGCACATACGCACCCCGAGTTCGGGCGAGCGCAGGCGCCACCAGGGGCTATATAAGTAGCCTCACTGTCAAACTCCTATGGCTAAGTGAAAGTGATAAAGCATCATAGTCCGATTGCCTAGTTCGTTGCGCTATCACCTCCTTTGTAGGACCAAGACGTTGGATCAAGTGTGAAAATGCGCCTTCTGCAAACACCCCCGCATTATGTGCATGGGGGCTGAAGCCGACGACTGCCATCTTTCAGATTATATATACATATATGTTAAACGGCCGCACAGGAGGTATTATAATACTTGCAGGCACAAGTATAAAAAGCTTCTACAATTTATCAAAATATTGTTTTACAATAATATATGCTATTCGAATATAGTATCCTTCGAGCACTGCGTCTCTATTAAACGAGCGCCTTGCAGAACTTCCTGAAAATAGTGCTCGGCAGGTACTCGGCTTCCATCCGAGTCTGGGGATGCAACAACGGTGGCCTCCATTTCCGCCCAGTATGTTTTCACATGGGCAAGAGCCATCCGCGCACCCTCTATGCACGCTGACCTCTTCATCGCATTGATATGCGGCGCCACACCAGGGAACTGCTGCACCAAGTTGAAATAACTTTTCGGCTCTGGCCTCTCTGGCCACAGATGACTCATGACATACTTCATGGCGAGTCCGGACAACCCATTTAGCTCGACCCGTTCGGCCAAACGATCGGCTAATGACAGTGGACGCTCCGGATTGTGGAACTGCGACCAAAAGAGCTTTTCCACTTCGCGATCTTCTTGATCTCGGAAGTGTTCGGCCGCATCCACGGCACTTGCTGCCAAATCCAGATAGGTGTCCGCTGTACTCCACATCCGGTCTAACGGAGCATGTTTAGGATCACAGAACTTCCTCCGCAGCATAAAGGGCTTTCCAGCCATGATCTCTCTGGCCTGAAGCAACTCCTCCTTCATAGCTCTCATTGCAGAGCGAGCATCCTTGGCATTGGAAACGGCCTTCTCCAGGTCCGTCTGTTCCACCCTATCTTCTTTTTCAAGAAGCTTGCAACGGTCAGCAGCGTTCTTCAGCTACACGGCCATCTCGGCCTTTTCCTTCTTGCTTCGACAGTGAGCAGCCTGTTCGGCTTTCAGCTCTTCAATTGCCTTTCCGGCAGCCGCATCACTTTTCCTGGCTTGCTCCTTGGCTCGGGCAAGTTCCGCCCGAAGATTCTCCATGGCAGCAGCACCATCTGCATCAAGCGCACACATTGTAAGATACTGGCATAAAGCTCCTCTTACCAGGTGCCGCCGGAGGAATTACATACCTTGGGCTTTGTCAAGCCGCTTGTTGACAAGCGCGATGTCGGCACCTGCCACGTCAAGTTGCTGCTTTAGCTCAGCAAATTCATCAGTCCGGCTTGACACCGGACACTTCGCCACCTACGTATGAAGGCGGCATATTAGACCTGGGATTATGATCCTCTGCACGCCGTCACTTTTGACAACGCACAGAGTCTCAGGGGCTACTATCTACACAGGGCGCATCTTATTTATGCGCAACTGTCCAAAAAGGGTACATTATTTAGCGTAGCTCAAAACCTGTCAGTAAACTCCTGACAGCCTCGTGCAATCTGCTCTCCATGGATGAAATCCTCTCAATCACCGTACCCATCAATGCACGGTGCTCCTCTGAGATAGATGCTCGCCCTATCAGATCCTTCATCTCCTCCGACCGTGCACCAGACGGTGCCGCACTCGTCTGATGGCCCTTTTCGAAGGCCGGACGCGGAGGGCTTTGGGGGGGCATATGACTACCTTCCGGCCCTGCCGGATTCGGAGAAACCCTCTGCGACGATACCTCAGGGTCGCCCGCCTCGCAAGGCGGTACGGCAGGGGGAGGCGTTTCGCTCTCCATCATCTCTGGAAGAATATCCCCCGAAGACGAGATCTGCTGAGAAAGGCTAAGGTCCGAGCTGCAAGGTAAATTTTCGATTACTTTTCTCAGATATAAAGAAAGGATTTCTCTCGTTTCTTAAAAAGAAAACTCCTCTCTACTTACGGCTCGGTGGAGGGCTGATCCCCTTGAGGGCATAATTCGGCCGAAGTATCCCCCAGCACAGGACCCTCTGGCGAAGATTTCTTCCCCCGCTTTGAGGCCATGGTCTCCGGGTCTTCAGAGGCGGTCCTCTTCTTCCCCTGAGGAGAGGAATTTTCGATTCCTCCCTTCCGGACAACCTCCTTCGAGGAGGCTATAGCTTCCTTGTCCCCTCCCTCGCTTTCCTTTGAAGGCACAACCTCCAACATCCTGACTAGCACGGGACCCAGCGCAGTCTCGGGGAGGGGGGCCGGACACCTGATTAGCTTTGCTTTCGCTATCCACTCCTGTTTAAAGGACAGCTCTTTTAGGGGCAATTTTATGATAAATATACGGATAGCGAGTCCGGGCACAAGGCTACTTACTTGAGTATCCGGACGATTGCAGCTCAGACCTGCGTCCTCCGTAGAATCCGGACACACTACTTGTGGTCCGAAGAACAATTTGTACATCTCCACGGGCGTCATGCCAAGAAAATGTTGGAGAACTCGTGGTCCCTCCGGGTTGAACTCCCACAGGTGGAGGGGGCGACGTTTGCAGGGCAGAACTCGACGAATTAACATAACATGCATCACCACGACCAGACCAATGTCTCTTTCTAGGAGATCTCGGATGCGGCCCTGCAACAGGGGCACGTCCTTTGCCGACCCCCAGTCCAGCCCCTTATTGACCCATGACGCCAGTCGTGGTGGGGGACCCGAGCGGAAAGCAGGCAGCGCCACCCACTTGGTGCTCCTGGGAGCCGTGATATAAAACCACTCTCGTTGCCATAAGCTGGACTCCTCTTGAAAAGAGCCCTCGGGCCATGGAGCACCAACATTCTTGCTTATAAAAAGCACCTCTGCACTCCGCGTGCCGTCCCTCGATCATCTTCGGCTCTACTTTGAAGGTCTTGAGCCATAGTCCGAAGTGAGGAGTAATACGGAGGAAGGCTTCACACACGACGATGAATGAGGAAATATGGAGGATGGACTCCGGAGCTAAGTCGTGAAATTCCAGCCCATAATAAAACATGAGCCCCCTCACGAAGGGATCCGTCGGGAAGCCTAGCCCCCGAAGGAAGTGAGACAGGAACACCACACTCTCACCAGGCTTGGGAGTGAGAATGACCTGCCCTTGAGACAAGCAGCCTATGCGAGATTTCGCCGGTCAAGAACCTGGCCTCTCTCAACTTCAGCACGTCCTCCTCTGTGATGGAGGAGGGCATCCATCGGCCTCGAAGGTCGGAACCGGACATTGTTGAAGGTCCGAAGCGCCTGAAATCTGGAGCCTTGGGTGTTGGAACTCGAGGCGAAGGGCGAACTTGTTTGAGATTGAAAGAAAGGAGTAAGGCCTTGATCTCTTTATAAGAGGTTGAATACCAAGGGCCCTCCCCGTGACCATTTGGGACTCACCTTTGATCGAGAAAACATACCAACGGGTACGGTTGGGTTACCCACGCCCGTATTGATGAGAATCTCAGAATAAGGGGACACGATCTCTGCTTTGACAAGACGTGCCAAGGAAACCGCCTCGCTAAACGCGCTGAGGTCGGACAGTAAAATGATTCGAATAAAGACTTGGCCGTGGTGTGATGTCACGCTACGGAATACGTCAGCAGATTAGATTTGTGTAAATATTATTCTCACTATGGCAATATGTGGAAACTTATTTTGCAGAGCCGGACACTGCCTTTGTGTTCGAAATCTTCTATGAAGTACTTGGAGGAGGAACCCACCTTGCAATGTCAAAGACAATCTGCGCGCCGGACTCGTTGCCATTGAAGCCTGGTACAGGGGCTACTGAAGGAGTCCTGGATTAGGGGGTGTCCGGATAGCCGGACTATACCTTCGGCCGGACTCCTGGACTATGAAGATACAAGATTGAAGACTTCGTTCCGTGTCCGGAAGGGACTTTCCTTGGCGTGGAAGGCAAGCATGGCGATACGGATATGTAGATCTCCTACCATTGTAACCGACTCTGTGTAACCCTAGCCCTCTCCGGTGTCTATATAAACCGGAGGGTTTTAGTCCGTAGGAACAACAATCATACCATAGGCTAGCTTCTAGAGTTTAGCCTCCTTGATCTCGTGGTAGATCTACTCTTGTACTACCCATATCATCAATATTAATCAAGCAGGATGTAGGGTTTTACCTCCATCAAGAGGGCCCGAACCTGGGTAAAACATTGTGTCCCCTGCCTCCTGTTACCATCCGCCTAGACGCACAGTTCGGGACCCCTACCCGAGATCCGCCGGTTTTGACACCAACAGCGCTGCTCCAGGAGGAGGTGGCCTACAACGCGCGTGCGGAGGTGCAGCGCCCCACGCCTACGCGACCGCCCGATGCATCACCGAGGCTCAACGTGCCGCTTCCTCTGCCTCCTCCACCGGCGCGCGCGACACCACTAGCTCCAGCCACGGATCGCTGCGCCACAGACGCCGCACGAGCCGACTCATCCAAGCTCAAGGCTGCGCGCGACCACCTCAGAGCGTGGGGCCTGTGCTTTAAGTGCGGCGAGCGATGGGGACCCGACCACACCTGCCTGACGTTGGTCCAACTCCATGTCGTCGAAGAACTTCTGGAACTCTTCGGCATCGACGCAACAGCAGCACCAACACAACTAGAAAATGCTCAAGATGAAGTAGTCATGGCCATCTCCAAACCGGCCCTGACGGGGGGCGTATCGAGCAAGGCGTTCCAGTTATGCGCGTGGATCCAAGGGCGTGAAGTGCTGATGCTAGTGGACTCCGGCAGCACCACGTCCTTCATCAATGAATTCCTAGTGGCGTCCATCCAGGGAGTCCAACCTCTCCCACGCACGTACCAGGTGCGCGTGGTCGATGGGGGACTGCTTGCCTGCTCTTCTAGTGTGCCACAGTGCCAATGGTGCACTCAGGGCCACCAGTTCACGACGAATATGAAGGTGCTGGTGCTCGGGACGTACGATGCAATCTTGGGCATGGACTGGCTCGAGGAGCACAGTCCCCCGTCGACCGCGGGGGCAATTTGTCTCCTAGGGCACAAAGCTACTTCCTCAACTTGCACCGTCATCAACGCTCTCCAACTTCAGCAACTGTGCAACACGGATGCCATCACGCATATGGCGTTGATCTACGCGACGACCAGCGAGGGTAGCAACAACACCACTTCGCTAGAGATTCAAGCTGTCCTGGAGGAATTCGCGGATGTGTTCAAAGAACCAGAAGGGTTGCCACCCTGCGCGACTGCGATCACAAGATTCCGCTTATACCAGGAGCCCAGCTAGTGAACATTCGACCCTACCGACACAAGCCAGAGCACAAGAAGGAGATCGATGCACAAGTGGAAGAGCTTCTCCGCCAGGGCATTATCCATAAAAGCAGCAACCCCTTCAGTTCTCCAGCTATCCTCGTCAAGAAGAAGGACGGGACATGGAGGCTCTGTATCGACTACAGACACCTCAACGCCATCACTTACATCGCCAAGTACCCCGTGCCTATCATCGAAGAGTTGCTGGATGAGCTGCATGGTGCAACCTGGTTCTTCAAGCTGGATCTGCGCTCGGGCTATCACCAGATTCGCTTGGCAGAAGGCGAGGAGTACAAGACCGTGTTCTAGACACATTTAGGCCACTACGAGTTCCTGGTGGTTTCTTTCGGGTTAGCGGGTGGACCGACCATGTTCAACGGAGCTCTGACGACCACCCTCAAACTAGTCGACCGCAAGTGCGTGCTCCTCTTCTTTGATGACATCCTCGTGTTCAGCAAGACTCTACGAGACCACATCAATCACCTGCGACAAGTGCTGCAACTTTTGCACCGAGACCAATGGCACGTGAAGATGTCCAAGTGCGAGTTCGGCCAGCACAGCCTATCATACCTGGGACACGTCATCAGCGATCAAGGGGTATCCACGGAACCAACCAAGATACAAGCAGTATCCAACTGGACGACTCCAACTGATGTCAAAGCAGTCCGCAACTTCTTGGGGCTCGCTGGGTACTATCGAAGATTCGTCAGGAATTTTGGGATCATAGCTCGTCCACTGTTCAACCTTCTGAAATAAAAGGGACGTCGTTCGTCTGGACACCGGCCACAGATACATCATTCCAGCTACTCAAACAACATCTGATCGAAGCCCCAGTTCTGGCGCTGCCCAACTTCGCCAAGCCATTCGTGATCGAGACTGACGCATGTGACAAAGGGATCGGAGCGATACTGCAGCAGGATGGTCATCCAATTTCTTACATGAGCAAAGCCCTGAGCCCTCGATACCAAGGACTCTCGACCTATGAGAAGGAATACTTGGCAGTTATTGTGGCCGTAGACCAGTGGCGTCCCTACCTCCAACATGCTGAATTCACCATACTTACTGATCAGCGCAGCTTGACGCACCTGACGGAGCAGCGGCTTTCGACACCATGGCAGCAACGGGCTTTCACTAAACTGCTGGGGCTCCGATACATCATCAAGTACAAAAAGGGATCCGAGAACACGGCAGCGGATGCCTTGTCCAGAGCAAAAACAGCTGAAGTACTGCACACCATCAGTGTGTGCCAACCAGCATGGCTCGAAGATATTATCAACAGCTACAACACCAACCCTCAGGTGCAAAAACTCCTGGAGCAGCTGGCTGTTCGAGAGGATCCAAAAGGACGATTCCAACTATAGAACGGACTGCTCCGCTTTCGTGGTCGCATTTGGCTGGGGGGAACCACAGCTATGCAACAGCGCATCATCGCGGCTTTCCACGACATCCCAATGGGTGGACACTCCAGCTTCCCAGTGACCTATCGCCGCATCCGCAGGTTGTTTGCCTGGCCCAAAATGAAGGCGGATGTGCAACAGTATGTGCGGTGTTGCCAGGTTTGTCAGCAGGCCAAACCAGACCGCACAGCTTCACCAGGGTTGTTAATGCCATTGCCAATCCCCAAGGAGTCGTGGGATCTCATCACCATGGACTTCGTGGATGGATTGCCGCAATCGGGGCAACACAATTGCTTGCTTGTGGTGGTCGACAAGAGAACTCGATGTGCTCACTTCCTTCCTCTGGCTCACCCCTATACAACATCGAAAGTGGCTATCCTCTACATGCAACAACTCTACAAGCTGCACGGTTTTCCCGGGGCTATCGTATCTGACAGCGACCCAGTTTTCACCAGCCACTTTTGGCAAGAACTATTCAAGTATGCAGGTACAAAATTGCGCATGAGCACGGCGAACCACCCGCAGACTGACGGCCAAACCGAAAGGGTGAACCAGTGCATCGAGACTTATCTGCGCCGCTTCGTACAAGCGTGTCCGAAGCGATGGAGTTTCTGGGTGCCTCTGGCGCAGTTCTGGTACAACTCATCGCATCACTCCGCCATCGGGATGACACCATTCAAGGCCATGTTTGGGAGAGAACCAAGGCACTGGGGGATCACTGCATCAACATCGTCGACGGTACCAGCGCTGCAAACCTGGCTCGAGGAATGGGCAGTTATGCAAGATCTCATCCAACAACAACTCCATCGCGCACGCCAGATCATGCAAGAACAAGCGAACAAGAAGCGCTCCTTCCGTCAGTTTCAGGTCGGCGATTAAGTCTTCCTCAAACTGCATCCTTACATCCAAACCTTAGTGGCTCCTCGAGCAAACCACAAGCTCCGCTACAAGTACCACGGTCCGTTCAAGATCATCGACAAGGTCAATGAGGTCGCCTACAAACTACAACTTCCCCCTCAAGCAACGGTGCATCCAGTATTCCATGTTTTGCAACTTCGGCAAGCGCTACTCCCAGGCACAACAACATCCACAACTCTACCTTCAGAAGCAGGCGACACGGCGATCCCGATCAAGATTCTCCAAACAAGATGGCGCAAGAAGAATGAGATCATGATCGAGCAAGTCCAAGTCCAATGGTCAGTGGGCGCAGCACTCGACACAACCTGGGAAGACAAGCAGACATTTCAAGCTCGCTTTCCTCATGCGGAGGCTTGGGGGCAAGCCTCGTCTCAAGGAGGAAGGGATGTTAACTTCCCTGACGGCTTGGCCCCACCTGCCAACGAGGCGCGGGCTCGGCCCAGTAGCGCCCGGCGAAGCAACCCATGCTACTTCGGCCCAAAATGGCACAACCAACCCGGTCCAACTACTCCCACTACTTAAGTCACCGCTGCCTCGCTTTTCCCCTTATCCAGTGAATCAGGAACCCGACGGCGGCACGAACCCTAGTGCGTCTTAGATCGATCCATTTTTGTAATCGAAGCTTGTACTAGACTATATTGCCAGTGAGAGATATTCGATCGACTTCTCCCTTCGCTTGATCCTAACACATCCAGTGTCATTAAATGCCTCGGCGACGTGGGAGACATGGGGCTGCGGCGCAGTCTATATAAGCCGCACCCCCCTCCATAGCCGGGCACGAGCAATCCTTGTAACCATATACATCAAATCAAGGCAAGCCTCAGGGCACGAGAGTAGGGCTGTTACCTCCGCCGAGAGATGCCTGAAATAGTTGAACACACGGTGTTACACCTGCGCCGTAGCTAGGTTCTGCCCCTTATTCGTACCCCTAGTACTCATTGTCAGGATCGTAACCCCGACAGCCATCCTTGGAGCATGGTAAGGTGGCCTCCCTTACCCGAGCACGCACAGACGATGTCCGCCTTCTCATCCTCCACCGCGGCTGTAGCCGTCTCCACCACTGACAGTTGTGCCACCCCTCACCTTCTCGTCCTCCGCCATGCTGCCCGACCACTCCTAACCCCACCCTAGATCGGAGCCTCATTCCTCGCCCAGCCTCCCACGGCTCCTCCCCTCGATGTCGGCCTCCATGGCCCCTGCCCCGCCTTGCTCCATCCACCTCCAGAACCACTACCTCTAGCTCCCCGCCGGCCACCGGAGCCCCGCTGAACCTCATTCCGGAGCTCCCTCGTGTCTCGCAGCTCTGGATCCAGTGAACCGATCTGATCAGCCACTCGTCATCCATCCAGGGCATGGCCATCAGGGTCCCCGGCCGCCCTGCCACCACTGGATATGCATACCCAGCACTTGCCCATCGATGGATCTAGCAGGATCCTCCTCTGCCGACGGCGAACTACCTCAACGACGGCTCCCGTCTGGATCAAGGAGGTGCTCTCAATGGCCGACATAGCTCACTCCCCCTCTCTGCTTGATCCCGTGACCCCCCCCCCCCCACCCACCGCGCGCCTCCCGCGCCACCCAGGCAATGGATCCAGCCCCACCGTGCAGCCCACGTGACGGATCCGGCCGCCGTAGGCCCACAGCACAGTCCCGGTGACTCCCTGGACCTTTCTGCCCTCGATCTCACCTGCTCCCCTCAGTGTTTCTCCATCGTCACCAAGCTGTTGCATCCACATCCCTCCCTCCTCTTTGGCCATGACGGCGACCTGTGATGGGCTCCCACGGCTACCTACATGGGTCCTCACGTGCAGTTTGCCGGCGCGCAGCAGCACCCGCGTTCATTTCGCTGAGGGGCAGAGGCCCCCGCATGTAGTTCTCCGGCAGGAAGTGCGGCAGCACCACCCGTGTAGTTAAGTAGCCCCCCACTATAGTTGGCCATGCTGCCATATGCAGTTTGCTGGAGGGACAGAGAAGGTTCTCTCATCAGGGGGAGTCGACGTCGCAACCTTGCAGTCCACAGCGAGCCGCACTGCATTCATGTAGTTTGCGTGTACCATGAAGTCCACTGTTAGCTCTCGTTTGTTACAAAAATTTGGTGGTTCACTTCTGTTTATGGAAAACACGAGGAGTATACTTTCTTTTTGGATGTGGTTCACTTGTACTATGCGTTGGTTGATTTTCATGTTTTAAAAGTTTTGCACTTCCCATGTTCAGTTTCCGAGAAGTTCTAAATTGTTGCTGATTTGGAATGGGCATATGCAGTTCGGCAGATGGTCAAGCAGTGCACCATGGTCCACGGGCATGGGAAGTGCGGCGTGTGGGTGCATGCAGTATGCAACGCTCCTGTTCTACTATTTTTTCTTGAACTGGCTACTGCTGATTTTGTGTGTATGTATGTGTGTGTGGCTGTGCAAAAGAAAAGATGGATGTATTGTGTCCATGAGCATCATCGTACTTTGTTTTATGTTTTGTGAGGTTCATTTGTTCTTTAAATTACTCAAAGAATGTTGGTGCAAGGTAAAAAAAAGTTGATGCAAAGAAATGTAATTTTAAATGCAGTCCACTCGCCTCATTCATGCAACTCGCTAACATTGATCATGTGGTCGAGATAAATTTGAAAGTGCTCCTAAACCGTAGTGAATTAGAGAAAGTAATATGACTATTTTGTAGACTCCACGCATGGTAGGGCCTCTCTTCTATAGACTCAGTACTTGCAGTATCTCGGAGCATCTTGGAGTAGCTTCTTGGAGACTTACGGTATCATCTTGGAGTAGTTAGAGTACTCCAAAAAGACAGTGGTTAGTGGAGGAAGAGAGTTTCTTCAACATACTCCATCTGAAGATTTAAGTGCAGTATTCCTTGCAGTAATTATTACAGCGTTGCTATAGTTTTGTTAAGTATAGTACTCCTTGCAATAAATATTCAGAGAAGGTGTTAATTTTGCACATGAAGCTACTGTTAATGGATTAGCTGATCTGGTGTACTAACAGAGAAGGTGTACGGTTAATTACAGTATTCAGAGCACTGTTAATTTTGGACTATCTTGTTTCTGCTAATGGAGTAGTTATTCAGAAAAGGTGATCTGGTGCAGTAGCTTGATTTGGTGCAGAAGTTTGATCTGATGTAGTGATTTTTCAGAGCAGTAGCTGATCTTGTGTAGTAGTTATTCAAAAATTGATGTAGTGCAGCTTCTCTTCTCTTTCTCTTCTCTTCTCTTCTCTTCTCTTCTCTTCTCTTCTCTTCTTAACAGTAGCAGTGCAGCTCTAGAGGAGTACTCCATTAACAGTAGCAGTATATCTTCTCTTCTTTTCTCTGCTTACAAGGGGAGTATTCCAGTAATTTATGTAGTTGAGCTAGCTCTTCTCTTCTCTGAATACAGTAGTCGAGGTACAAAAATTTTGGGAGTACAGTATGCTGGAGTAATATGTTGGGAGTACAAAGAATTTTGGCCTAATATATGGAGTACTCTCTTTCCTGGAGCTATGGAGTACTCTAGCAGTAGTTGTTGAGGAGTACAAAGAATTTCAGTAAAGTTTCTCTTCTCTTCTCCTCTAGAGCTTCTCTTATCTTCATTTCTTTGTTGGAGTAGCTGTTGAGCACTAGCAATAATTAAAATTTCTCTTCTCTTCTCATCCTGCTTCATTTAAACTCTCTCTCTCTCTCTCTCT